>NC_058406.1:120548278-120770567 GCF_002201575.2 Neomonachus schauinslandi | reverse complement strand
TTTCCTTTCCTTTCCTTTCCTTTCCTTTCCTTTCCTTTCCTTTCCTTTCCTTTCCTTTCCTTTCCTTTCCTTTCCTTTCCTTTCCTTTCCTTTCCTTTCCTTTCCTTTCCTTTCCTTTCTCTCCTCTCTTCTCCTCTCCTCTCCTCTCCTCTCCTCTCCTCTCTTCTCCTCTCCTCTCCTCTCCTCTCCTCTCTCCTCTCCTCTCCTCTCCTTTCCCGAAGCCAACCTGAATGAAGACCCAGAGAGAAGAGGAGGCAGAGGAGCTGCCAAAACCAGACGATGGGAGAAAGGAAGTGAGATGGGAAGAACGGTCACCAGAAGCACCCTGGGATGAAAATGCAAAGACCTTGAAGATTTGTCATTTTCCTTGTTACCATTTTCTGTTATATTTTGAATCCAAGAGCTTTTGTGGAGAAGTGTGTGTGCTTTCACATAATGGTTTAGAGAAAATTCATCTTTAGTTTAGTGTACCTGTTCCTCATTGGAATTTTAAATCCATTTATTCCTGAGCACTAAAAAATTCATAAGCAAAAACAAAACAAAGCAAACAAAAAAAGCTCTCTATAAATGCAGTGGTGAATTCTAATTATTTTTCAAATTTTTTCAGTTAGTCTAGTCATAGGATAGCGATATATATGTATTCATCTTTTTCCTAAATATATATTATTTAAATGAATATTCACTGATCTGCTTAATTTACTTTTTTTCCTTTTTTTTAGCTTTCTGTACCTCTTCTTTGTACTTTTGAGGTCTGGAATTTTATTTTATTTAATTTTTAAAAATGATTTTATTTATTTATTTGAGAGAGAGAGAGTGGGGGGAGGAGCAGAGGGAGAGGGAGAGAGACTCTCAAGCAGACTCCATGCTGAGGGCTGAGCCTGAGTGGGGCTCAATCTGGAGACCCTGAGATCATGACCTGAGCCGAAACCGAGAATTGGCACTTAGCCAACGGAGACACCCAGGCACCACGAGGTCTGGAATTTTAGAAAATGCTTCTGACAAGAGGGTATTTCAAGCTGGTAGACGTTACCATTGGTTGATAATCATGACTGATCATTGGCCAATCGCTGTGGATGAGCCATGGATTGATTTGTCCTTGATAATGAGGTCTTAGTCCCTATGGTAGTCACGTCTATCTTTTTTTTTTTTTAAAGATTGTATTTATTTATTTGACAGAGAGAGCACAAGCAGGGAGAGCAGCAGGCAGAGGGAGAGGGAGAAGCAGGCCCCCCGCAGAGCAGGGAGCCCAATGCAGGGCTCAATCCCAGGACCCTAAGATTATGACCTTAGCCGAAGGCAGATGCTGAACCAACTGCACCACCCAGGCGCCCCTAGTCATTTCTATCTTATGTGGGGTTTAGAATAGCATTGAATTTTCTTCTGATGCTCTGTGAACTGCCCTCATCTACTTTCTAAAAAAATATGCCAGTTCCAGCCTTGTGATGACTAACTTGTAGCATTATTCAGTGTGAGACTAGCCCATAAAAGGATACTCTATTTGGATACCTTGATGATGCTTCACAGAGACTGGATCTCCAAAGCCTGTGCTCCACTTGCCCCTAGGACTGAAGGAAACTGGTGGAGGTACTCTACAAGGAAGAGGAAATAATGTACCTGCTTCCCCAAAGAGTCTTTGAGGAGGCAGAAAGGTCTGGTGGGGAATTATAGCACTGCATAATCTGCTTTTTGCCTCTCTCTCAAAGAGGGCCTAGGGCATAGCCCCTGCCAGATATATACCATATCCGCTCTTCTTTCTTTTGCACCCTATTCTCAGTGCCGGGTGGCTGGACCTCGTGGACTGCATCAGCTGGCTCCACACAAGCTAAAACCTGGATTCAGTGAATGGGGAATCCTGGCAAGAGAAGGAGAGGGAAAATGATGTCAGGGCAGATATTCCCCTGGATCCCTACTTAAGAGGTTGCCTCAGACTGATGGTGTCTCTTGACAGAAGGTCATGTCTCTCCAGTACTCCTTTGTACATAATTTTTTTTAAGATGTTATTTATTTCTTTGACAGAGAAAGAGAGAGAGAGAGCACAAGCAGTGGGAACAGCAGGCCAATGGAGAGGGAGAAGCAGGCTCCCTACTGAGCAGGGAGCCCGATGTGGGACTCGATCCCAGAACTCTGGGATCATGACCTGAGCCAAAGGCAGACGCTTAACATACTGAGCCACCCAGGTGCCCCTTCTTTGTACATAATTATTCAATGTTTCAGCAATTCCTCCCATGCACCATCCCTCAGGACTAGGGGTAATAACAGCCCACTACCGTCAGCCCCAGGGTCCTCAGCTATCCCTCAGGTTTTCCCCACATTCTACACACACTTCTGTGAATAGTCTTTTTGAAATTTGGTCCTCCTTGAGTTATGATAATTTGTATGTGTTATCTGTTTCCTGTTGAAATCCTGTTTGATAAATACAGGCAATAATGAATAGTTTATTAAATGTTTACTATTTTAAGAGATTTATGGGTATTGAACCATTAAATCCTCTTATGAGGACAAATCAGGAGGCGTTATTATTATCCCCATTTTATAGCTGAGGAGAGATTAAACCATATGCCCAAGGTGCACAACAAGAAAGTGGTGGGATGTGATTTGCGCCAGAGCATTCCATCTCCAGAACTTGGGCTCTGCACAAACACCCATCTAAGGAATGAGTGCAGCTAGAAATGCATGAGGGGTGCAGTTTTACTGTTCCTTCAGAAGTAGTGGGTATGAGAATTTACATTTTTAGCTAATTTAATCTATAAAGAGTTACTTCATTTTAATTTGCATTTTGTTGATTAATGATGAATATTTATTTCCGTATGTTATCCCTAGTTACTTGTCCTCAAAAGAGATTGTCTTTTTGTGGTCTTTGACTATTTTTCTATTGAGATCATTGGGTAGTTTTCCTACTTTATGGGCTCTTTACAAAATCAAATTTCCCAGTTTTATACATTTTTATTTTTATTATATTTTTGACAAAAATTATATTCTTTTTGTAACTTCATTCATTTAGAAAAGGTGATTTTACTATTTAAGAAAGACATGGTCATTGAAATATGTTTATTAAGTGCATTGAAGGAAAAGAAATAAAATAAAACTCCTTTAGAACCATGCCAGTCAGAGATAACTGTTGTTCCCAATTTGCGCTCTTTTCATGTAGGCTTTGTTTAATGTTTGTAAATGATGTTTTACAATATATGCTGTTTTGAAACTTTTAAATTTAAAACACTGTGAATATCTTTGCATTTCTTCACATTTTTGTGTATGGTATCTGCTTTTATTTCCATATATAACATTTGTAATTAAAATAAAATGCATGCGTACTGTAGAATATTCAACTAATAAAAAATTTCCCTCTGTCGTCACTGCCCATACGCTGCACGGGGAGATGCTCATAGCAGTTCGTTGTATAGCCTCAGGATCTCTTTTTATGTACATACAAACATACATAGATGCATTATCATATGGGCACATGGTTGGTTTAATCAATCTTCTATTTTTGAATATTTATGTTGTTTCCAGATTTTTACTGTTATATTGAAACCCAAGACTCTCGATAGCTGACATACTCAAAGATATATAGACACTATCTTTGAGATAAACACTGACCAACAGCTCAAACAAACTATAAATTTTTGTGGGGTACTAAAGTCAGACTGCATTTTCTTCCAGGACTCCTCAAAGAGAAAATGGTAAAATAATGAACCACATCTTACAACATATTAATAATAAACATAGCAATTTGCTTCAAAGGATTTTTTTATAATATTATATTGCATTATAAAAAATGATATATATTTATTGTAGAAAACTTAAAAACTAAATATAAAAAATCTAAATAAAAATTCCCCATAAATCTCAATACCCCCAAATAGTCACACTTCTCCTTTTAATGTAAATTCATTTATAGTATTTTCTCCTTATGACACAATCACACTTTACATATTATTATCAAATATTCAAGGTCAGAACAAAGGATTGGAGCGAACAGTTTCTGACCAGGTGCCACATGCTCAGTGAGATTTTGTGTTTCCCTGCATCCTACTTTATGGCATTTAAAAAGCTCTGACCGCCTCCCAATCTCCATTTGATACCACTGCCTCCTATTGATTATGATCACCAATATTCTCCCAGTATAATCCAGAATGGTTTCCATTACTTGATGCCAAGAGCCTTAAATGATACACTGTGTAAGGAAAATTTCCATATTATTTTTCCAAATTACTTTTTTAGCTTTCACAACACCATCTGTTGAATAATCCTTATCTTTGTCCTTTCTCGCTCAAAACATTCTGTTAAATAACTGAGTCTGTTTCTAGGCCATATTCTTCTCTTAATCTATCTTTATAATTTTGAATGATGGCATTTTGTTACTAGCACCTTCATTCATTCGACAAATATTTATTGAGCAGCTATGTTCTTTGTGTTAGCATAGCAGTGATCAAAACTAACAAAGAGGGTCAAAGACAGAGTGTAGTGAGTGGGCTCTGCTATTTTATGGTTAGTGATAGAGAAGATTTCCCTGATAAAGCAAGAGTTGAGCAGAAAACTCAATAAGGAGGGTAGGAGCCATGTGACCATTTAGAGAAAGAGAATTCCAATTAAAGGGGAAAGCAAGGGTGAAAACCTTGAGGCTCAAGCAGGACTGGCACATTTCAGGAAGTGCAAAAAAGTCAATATGGTTGGAACGAAATGATTGGGAGGAAGAAGCAGGAAAAGAGGTCAGGGAGGGTTTGGGGTCTGGTGACTCTGAGCATGTGGGCTCCTGGAAGGCCTTTCCGTTTTATTCTAAGGGAGATGAGAAGATTCTGAGCCAGGGAGTGAAATTCACTGACATTGCTGGCTGTGGTTTTGAAAATAGAACATGGGGTTTGAGGTGGGGAATGCTCAGGACAAGAATGGAAGCCGGGCCACTAATTAGGAGGCCACTGTAATAATTTAGGTGAAAGCTTTATGATGTATCAGAAATGGAGTAATAACATCTGGAAGGGCCAGTGAAGATTAGTTGTGAGCCTCCAGAAAACTAGGGTCACAATCTAATAATCTTTCTATTTTGAGTATCAACTAGCCTAGGGCTTAACAACATGTCCCACAAAAACTCCTTGAATGAACTCCTTTATGGGACATCCAAGGCCATAGCCTGCTGGACGTCCAGACCAGAGGTCTCTCCTGCTACTCTCTCTCTATTTTTGGTGTCTTCCTCTCAGAGAAAGTGTTCCAAAGAGTCACCTTGTTTTCTGTTCTTCAGAGCTTTTGTTAAATATTTCTTCTGGCATGCCTTTCCGTGGCCAACTTTTACCCTTTTAAAATCTGGTGAATATTGTACCATTCATTTGTTTCTCCAACAGATATTTACTGAGCACCTCATATCCATTGGGCACTCCCTTAGGCTCTTGTAATAAATGTATCAGTAAGTGAAATAGACAAAATGCCCGCCTACAGAGAGATTATATTCCAGCAGAAGAAGAGAGAAAGTAAACAATAAACATAAAATGAAAGTAAATGGTAGGGTACGCTACAAGGTGACACATGCTGTGGGCAGATGCCAGGAACACACCTGGGATCAGGGCTTAGAGCTGGGAGGCAGGGGCAAGGTAAATTGGACTAACTTGGAGGGCCATTCAGATTCACGGTGAGTGACTAGAGGGGCTCTGTCAAATCTTTCACCAGTGATTCTTGCTTAATTCTCAAAACAGGTCTTCTGTGTTTCTTATAATTGTTGCTTTTCAATTCATTTTCCACAAGTGTCCTTGATATTTGCTTTCTAACACAATGTTAAAATACGTTTACTAGTTTTAAGAATCATAGCAACATACATTTACATAGCATTTTATAGTTTCTGTTGATTTTTAATATAATGATTATTTTGGCTTTGAGCCATGATGCCAGCAAATTGTGTAGTTAAATGAATATTAACATGAATTAAAATCAAAGGAAGCAGTACTCACAAAGAGTTTATTATTTGTCCCCAGCTACATATATTGGGTCAAAAATCTTAGGGTTCACAAAGTCCAATTTAGTATATGAGATTTGCGATTTTGTTTTTCACGTACGTGAAATTTTCCATCATAAGCCTATTTATTGATTGAGTCTGTGATAATTTTGAACTCATAATAATGAGGGAAAATGGGGGAAAAAAGTCAAGAAGGAAGAATATTGCATAAGTGGCAAATGGGGAGGAAATCGAATCGATGTTCATGCAATAGAAAGAGCAGACCTTGAAAGGGGCCTGCTGACCACAGGTCATCTGCACAGTTGCATTTTAGACACCCGCCCCTCCTCACACAAAGTAAGCTAGCTTCCTCCTAGAGAAGAAGGCACCCTCCCGAGTCTCAAATCAATCATTGTTAGGAAATCCAGTGTTAACCTAATGCCTCCTTTTCTCTGCACGATTCCTCCTATTTTGCTGTAGTATTTTAAACCTGGCTCTCAGTAAGTTGCTTTGTCTCTAATACAGAACCATGGATCTTAAGCTTGCTCAATGTGATGATGTAAATGAGGCTTTGCTTGATAAATTAATATGATGGGGAACAATGTTTCATCTGATTTGAACAGCAAAGAGTAAATCCCTAACCTCTCACTTTCATTTTTCACAGAAAGGTTATATAATGCTTTGGGGAAGGAATCTCAATTAGCCTGGTCTATGTAGTCTTCCAACACAGTGGTTGATGCAGGACCTGTTCTGGAATATTGAGAAATGACAGTTACAGAGTGACCGGTCCAAGAGAAATCAGGGATAGCCTCCTTCTGATACCACCATGGTCTCCTGCACATTCCATAGTAATCTTAATGCCAATAAATCTCTTTATTTAAATTGTAATACCATCCTACTGGGTCATTTATTGGAATAATTACCCCATCTCTTCCTACTGTGATATTATAGGAAAATACTTAGTTTCCAATAACCACATTTTCTAGGCTGTATCCTAGTAACTCATCAAAGTATGAGTTAATACTCCCTTTTGGCTAGTGTTTTTACTTAAGAAGCAAAATTACTACTTTAAGAAGAATTATAGAGTATAATTTCTTTTAAAAAGATCTAAACATTCCATGCCAAATGCCATACAAAGTACAATATAAAATAGATCGCCAAACTCTCTGATTCATTTATGGCTGTTAGCCCTGCTGTTGTCCACAAAGTATGCATAACTGATGTCTTCTACTGAATTGTGTTGCATGGCTTCATATGACAGCAGAGGGAAATGACTTGGAAAATACAAAAAAAAAAAAAGTATGAAACTTTAGAACAACAGCTTAAAGTGTTTAATGAACTATAAACAGCTTCCACTGTTTAAATGTCTATGAGCGGTGCAATGACAAAGAACAGCAAGGAAGGAATAGAACACTGTGCAGTTTATAATTAGAGCTATTAAGAGTACTAAAGTGAACATAGAAAGCAGCTACTAAAAGCGAGCTGCTCACCAAACCTCATACAAAACATACACTCGAGGGTGCGTCTACACTAGCCCTTTAAAAGGAAACACATTAAAGCACATTTATATCTGCTTGGTGTCAGCATGGAGGCAACAAAAATGCATTACTCCCAAAGAATGCTTTCTATTATGTGCAATAACATCTATATTATACATCACAGTGATGGGCATTATTGTGGTGTCATTGTGATAGCTTTCAACATTAACACTATGGGAAAATGGACTCTTCCCGAGCACCTTAAGCTAAAAAAAAATGCTTGGTGGAAAACATAATGTTCATCAGTGAATTCATGTCAGTCCCAAATGAATTTTGTTTGTAAATAATGCATAAATGTGCCTCATGTAGGTATGTCCAAGGTTTTTCCCTTTTACTTTTCTACCTGGGAGATTTTGAGCAACTTCATTTATTATGAATGAGTTGTTTTAGGGTAATAGTGAGCTACTTGGCGCTGCTAATTACAGTATGACTTGGAGTCGAAGAAGAGCCATGTGTGAAAAGGGACAGAGAGGCTGTGCCAGAAAGATGTCATATTCCTCCTAGTGCCCATAACTCATAGTGCCCACAATAAAACAAAACCCAACGAAACAAACAAACAGAAACCACTGCTCTACAAGGTTCAGTGTGCAGTCTTTGTTCAAACCCCAGTTATCTTAACGGCCTTCAAATTACTTCTTTGCCATCGTCTGTTTTGCACAAGGGGTCTGCAAATGTCAGTGGCACAATTCAAATACGAGGAAGTTCCAGGGAAGTATGGTGACCATCCATTTTCATATGAAAGATCTTTGATTGAATACAGCTGAGGTCCCTAAGGCCTTTGTATGTGAAGGGTGCAGGCTTGAGAGGGTGAATGTTGGCCCAAATCTTTTTCTATTACTAACGAGCGGGCTGGCTTTGCAAATTGACTCAAACTTGGAATCTCCGTGTCTTCCTATATAATGCAGATTATGTTACCAAGTCCACAGGCTTTTATTAGGCTAAGTAGAATGCATACATACATACGTACGTACATATATACAAAATTCATATTTATAGCATCTGGCTTAATAAATAGTAGTTCAACTCCTCAGTCCTGGTTCCTAAGGCTAATGATTCCTGAAGATAATAATGCTTTTATTTCGTTGTTGTCTTTACTGATCTTAGAGGCAGAATCCGAAATTTTCTGCTTGAAATATCTTTCTGTCCAAACTCAAAATGGAGAAAGTAGATGTCTGAGTTGGTTGTGTAACTGCAACTTTTGGTTCCCAGTTGAAAGTTTATGTTGGATGACATGTAACTTTACAGGTAGTTAATAAGATAAGGAAATGGTGCTCAGGGGGCCTTCTCAAGGCTCAGGGCCTTCTGGCCGTCCTCCAGAAACCAATGGCTCCATCAGCTCTCATCCTGCAGCTGATGCAGAGATAGTCTGTATGCACCCTTTTCGTGCTGTGGGCAAGGGACCCTTGGGAATATATATTGCCATGGGGTTGGTCACGTGCCGTATGATACATACACCTAAGTAGAACAAAGAACACATCTTTAATTACATCTGCAAAGACCTTTTTTTTTTTCTCCAAATAATGGTATGTTCTGAAAATTAAGACATGGATATAACCTTTTAAGGGCCACCATTCAACTCAATATACTAGCTTATAAGAAAATAATTAAACTCCTTCATGTAGCATCAGAAGGCCTTCATCTAAATCCGGACTCTACTGAATCCCTTGGATATTATGCTCAGCCATGCTAAACTGCTTGCCATTTCTAGAAGGCCACTTCCTATTCACCTCTCAGGGCCTTTGCTCACTGCTTTATCTGCCTGGCATTAGCTTCATTATTTTTCTGCCTACCAAATGCAATGCATCTTTTAAGACTCATTTCAAGCATTACTTCCTTTATGAACTGTGTCCTCAGTCCTGAGCCCGCTTTACTCTCTATTATCACTGAGCTCACAATGGAAGTATTATGACATTATTGTAATCACATGTACTTTTATTACATGAACGTTTTGAAGTTCATTTGTAACTATCTGGCTCCTCCTACCCTCAGTCACCTCCCTTCATCCTCATTAGCCTATATTTTTTATCTTTAAATTTCCATCTCATAGAATTTTCACCTCCAGAGTCTGGTATGGCACTCAGCATATAGTAGGCTTTTAATAAAAGATTCCTAGATAACATTGACAACTGAGTACGTACTATATACTAGTCACCTTGCAGGGAATTTATGTATGAGATAATATTTGCTGCAATCCTCACAACAAAACTGTAAGGCAATATACCTAGTCCTACTTTAACACTGAAAAACTAAGACTTAGAGTAGTAAATAGCTTGCTCAAGGCCACAAAGAAAATAATTGGAAAAATCAGTATTTGAACCAAGGCTGTCCAACTTAGGCCATTGTTATTTTCAGTTAAAAATATTGATCATCTAAACATTGTTATTAGAAATGTGTGTGAGGCATTGGAGTTGGTCAAGTAGGATTTGGGAACTATAGAAATCTGAATTGTAGATAGATACTTTATTAAAATAATGTTTTTTGATTACCTACTATGTGCCAGGTGTTATTCTAGCACCAGGGATATAGCTATGAATAAGTAAGTCCAAGTCCCTGCTCTTACAGAGGCTACATTTTAGTGGGAGAGATGGAAATGAATGAATAAAGCTCAGGCAGTGATGGGTGCTAAGGAGAAGAAAGTGAATCAGAGTAAGAAGGCAGGAGTCCTTTTATAGAGGATCATCAGTCCTTTTTCAGAGGACCAGCCATTTGAGCCAAGATCTCAATGAAGTAATGGAAAGGAACAACCATGAGACAACTGGGCCCACTGTGGGCAAGGAACAGCCAGCATAAAGGCCTTGCATTGGGAAGCTCTGGACAGCATTAAGAGGCCAAGGGCAGCAAGGAGGCCAGCGTGGACAGAATGGTGTAGTCAATGGGCACAGAGTCGGAGATCCAGCCCAGAGGGAGCGAGGGAGCCACATCTTGAAGGTCTTATCAGATACTAATTTTTTCTGTGAGTGAGAAGGGAAGCCATTGGAGGTCTCTGAGCACAGGTATGACTGTGATCTGACTTAAGTTTTAAAGGGTCATTAAGGATGTGAGAAGATGCAAGAGGTCTTCAGATTGTTGGGGCCAGTCATGATAGCGGCTTCATCAGCATGGAGGCAGAGGAGTTGGGAGGAATTAGTGGGCTTCAACATATACAGCAAAGCTAGAGACACGAGAAGATGCTGTGGATGTGGGGTGTTCATAGAAACAGCATACTGGAGGGTGACCCTCAGGTTTGGAGAGCCTCTAGCCTTTACATGTCATCTCAAGTCATGACAAAGAGAGAGGTAATCTATGGTGAGTAACCAGTCCTGTGAAATGCCTACAATTATAATAGCATCTATAAACTCCTACATTTATAACCCCTAGAAATATAATGAGAGCCAACGTGAGCCATATATACATTCTTAAACATTCCAGTAACAACATTAAGTCAAAAGTAATATGAGAAATTTGCATTTTAGTATGCACTTCGCTTATCCCAGTACATCCAAAATGCTATCAACAAGTAAATAATATAAAATACAATTGATTTTCATTATTTGTGGATTCTGTATTTGTAAATTTACCTAGCTAAAATTTACTGTAACCCCCAAATCCATGTACCCAGCACTTTTACGGTCATTCACTGACATGCCCAGACTGGTGAAAAGTCGTGGTCCTTGGCACGCACATTCCCAGCTGAAGGCAAACGAGGCGATGCTCTGCCTCCCTGTGTCAGCTCTGATTTAAAACAAGTGTTCTTTTCAAGGTATATTCAGTGCCACATTGTCCACATTTGTTGTGCTGTTTGGTGGTGATTTTGCTATTTAAAATGGTCCCCAAGCATAGTGCTAAAGTTCTGTTTAACGTTCCTGAGTACAAGAAGGCTGCGATGTGTCTTATGGAGGAAACAACATGTATTAAATTAAGCTTTGTTCAGGCACAAGTTATAGTGCCATTGGCCATGAGTTCATTGTTATGAATCAACAATATAGGTTAAAGAAATGTCTTTAATGAGAAACGCACATAGTACAAAGTTATGTATTGATCGGTAGATGAAAGTATTATGACCAAAGGATGACAGGAACATAACCCTGTATTCCTCCTGGGAGCAATGGTTCAGTATTCACTATTTTGTGTTCCCAGAGTATTATAGAACATAACTACTGCAAATAAAGAGAGCTGACTGTTTATTAATGAAATCATTTACATGAGTTTTTCATACTAAGTGTGCTAAGTGTTCAAATTCTGGTGTGTGCATTATCCTTATAGCATACCTTAATTTGAACTAGCCACATTTCAGAAGCCTAATAGTCACATGTGACTACTGACCACCATTTTGGACACCAGAAATTTAGAACTAACATAGAGGAGAAGGAAATAACAGAGAAGATTAAAAAGCAATGGCTGGAGAGTCAGAGAAGAAAAACCAGAAAAATCCGACGGTGTGGAAGAAGGCATGACGGGAGAAGTTGCACAAAGAGAAAGTTCCATTCATGTGGAAAGTTCCCGAGACATCAAGGACAATGTGTTCTTTATTTCTGGCCACATGGACTTTATCATTTATCTTAGCAAGTGATATGTGGTTCAAAAATGGTGACAGAGAGCAGGTGAAATCATGACTAGGGGGTGAGGAAGTGGAGAAATTGCGTAGAAAATCCTTTAGAGAAGCTTGGCTATGAAAAAGAGCTTAGATGTCGATTGTGTACTTGAAAAGATATTAATGAATGCTAATTATGAGCACAAACACCTAAAAGTGTAGGGAATTGCTGGCATATTTGTGAAACCTACTAAGAAGGAACTGCTAGAGCTTTAGGTTTTTTTCCTACAACAAAAAGTACCAACTGCCCATTTTTTTTCCTTGGGGAGGAACACAGCTATAGCGCATAGCAACAGACTTGACAGTTGTGCAACTTGCAACATGGAAAATGAAATTCAAATAAAGTCAGCTTGTGGCAGGGCTTCATTGGTAAAGAAAAGAGCTCTCATTTTTCTTCTCTAGGCATGTGATTGCAAAGTAACTCTCTCATGGTATTAGAATTGGACTGATTTTCAACTTGACAACTTTGCTCTGCAGGGTGATTAGAACTAAGCAATTAAAAAAAAAAAGTATTGCCTTGTGTTGTTGCTGATTTTTTAGCTTGTGTTTTGTTTCAGGTCAGTCTGTATGTGCAAGCCTTACGGCACCATGGACCTGAGCAGGAAAAAGTACAAGTGTTCATGGAATGTCTCACAAGTACTATGTTGACCAATGCTGGTGTCTCCTGATGTCTGAGGCTTAATTTAGAGAGCATGAAGCCTCCCAGAGTCATTGGTTTCTGGAGGGTCACTGGACCCTGAAAGAGCCCTACTTTCATTATTAACTCATCTTATTAACTACTAAAGATGTTCTTTATCTTATTAACTGCTCTGTGAAGTGAAATGTTGTCCAAAAAGTTTTCAAATGGGAAACCAAATAGTTGTAGTTATGCAACCAACTCAGACTTCTACTTTCTTCATTTGGAGTGTGGGCAGAAAAATATTTCAAGAAAGGACTCATTTTCTGCTTGATAAATAATGCTACATGTTAATTTTTTGAAGAAGTCATATAAACATAAATTCTTATTATGTTTCAGAAGTGGTGCTCGTGAACCAAAACATGAGAAATAGTATAATTTTCTTAATAGATCATGACCACAAGAGAGTGCTCCTAAAAGATAGGTATTGGTTTCCTTATTTGTTTGCCAATAGTAATATTATTCTTTTATGGTGGGTAGGATAATCCCTCCTGTGAGAGAACATACCCAGTCCCCAGTCCTTGCTGGTGAGAAGCTTTGAGAAATCTGCTCTAGGGCAGAGGATGATTTTTTCTGGGCACAGCGTATAACCTCCTCTTGAAAATATCCCATAGCTCCAATAAAAATTTGAACCTGATAATCATTAGTGAATGCCTTATATGAACTCAAGAAGGACCTAGATTTCAATATACCAGGGTCAAATAGAGTCATCCCATGCCGGGCAGAGTAATAGTTGACATCAGGGTTTACAAATAAATTCATTCACTTATACCTCACACTTCTTTTATAATAAGCCTTGGGATACCTTATAATAAAAAGCTACAGGAAAACTATTTTTAAAAACATTTTATTTATTTATTTGAGAGAGAGAGATAGCAAGAGCAGGAACACAGGCAGGGGGAGTGGAGAGGGAGAAGCAGTCTTCTGCCGAGCAGGGAGACTGATGCAGGGCTCCATCCCAGGACCCTGGGATCATGACCTGAGCCAAAGGTAGACACTCAACGACTGAGCCACCCAGGAGCCCCAGGAAAACTATTAATGACTTCTGATGGACACAATTCACTAGGCTTTTGAAATATTTGCCAATAACATCTTCTGCAAATGCATTGTGCCAACACAAATTGGATGGAGTCAATTGCAACTTTGCTTTACTCCTCTTGTGATGAGGCAAAAAAGTAGGATAGGGCACCGAGAAGTTCCATAAAACTGGCTCTGTTATTATAAAAGAAAAAATCTGAAGCAATGGATGAAGCACTCAGTAGACCAAGCCCATTGTGGTACATGCAGAGTAGCACCTACCAGTAATCTGATGCTGGAAGAAAATACATAGTGGGTGATGGCAAACAGATGGAGAAGAGTAGAGAAGTCAAAGGATGAAACCATTAGCAACATTTGAAGGGTCACCGGACTTAGCTGGAAGTCAATTGCATCACACCATACACCCACTGAAATCGTTTACAGGGAGTTCCTCAGATTCTTTTCATATATATCTGCATTTGTAGCCATGGATTTTCCCTTTCACCAACTCTTAGACTCTTTCAGATCACTTGGGATTTAATTTTGTACACTGAAGACAAATTTATTAAACTGCTAAATGTCTGGACATCACCTGGATACTTAGAAACAGTTTACATTCTTCCATAGTGTTTAATGGATCTAAAATAGCCCCATACCAAATGCTATATGAGTTTATTTTATTTAGTTGCATTCACTTTTGATGAAAACTGGGCTTTCAATTTCAGATGCAGCCATGTGAATTAAATGAGTATTATGTATGTCACACCACCTTGAAATTTAATGTTCATGCTTTCGTCACAAGTTTACCATCTCCTTTTGTCTTAGAAGCAGGTCTTTGTGTGTTCCACGTGAGCAGTTACGAGTGTGTTGATGCGTTTCAGTGGCTACAAGAAAAACAACTGAATTGGGGGGAAAACAACAACAACAAAACACCAATTGATTTCCACCGCTGATAATTACACAATCTTTCTTACTTTGTGCGATTCCTGTGCAAAGTTAATCATCCTTTAACAATAACCAAAATATTAGTCTTTGTAACATGTTAATGATGTTTGGGCCATAGTTTAAGAAAGTCAATAAAATGTTGTGAAACTGTTTCAACATTTCTTTGGAAGCCTATAGTTGCCTCTTTAATGCCTCCTTGTTCTGAAGAGGCTGGCCGCCTTATTGTTCAATTTCCACCTCTTTTGCCTTTGCTGGATTAAGTCAGTATGAGCCAGACCTCTAATGTTATTTTAATGTTGGGGGGTGGTTTAATTCAAATATATTTTCATTTTAAAGTTATAATGACTAAGTACACCTGCTCACTTAAAAATTAGCACCTAGTTAGGCAGTTTTCAATAGCCTAATCATCTTTTGATTGTTTCCACTTGCATCATAGACAGTTCACCTGCTCTTCATCTAAACTTAAATGTTTCCTGTTTACACGTCTGAAAACACTGAAAGATGATAATATTTAGAAAACAAAGAAAACTGAAACCTACATTCAAATGCATTATTTATATAATTATCCTGTAATTAAAGTAATTATAGTTTGTGAAAAACTAGGGTTTTTTATTTTAATTTTCATTTAGATTTCTCATGGGATAAACTGTGAACATGTAAAAAGCACACACACACAGAAGTTATCAATGATGCTATCTGAACAATAAATAAAATGTTACCTCCAGATTTAGGGATTTGAAATCTGCTTTTTTTCTTTCTGAAACAAATACATGCAGAAAGCCATTCAGTGAGTTAATCCTACAGAAGGGATTACCTAGATTGAACTTTGGGAAGTCTTTAATCCTCTATAGTTTAGACAGCAACAATAAGAAAAAGTCCCAGTTACACCTTGCGGAGTGATACACTGGTGCTAAAGATAGTTGGTGGTGCCATATAAATGATGAGTCTCCAGCATTTCCTGCAAGACTGGGACAGTGTCAGATAAGGCCATGAGACTCGAGTGTGCTTGAGGGTGTGCAGAGGAAATGCAGAATTTTCAAAGAGGCCCTGACAAGCACTCACAGTTGGATTTTCATTATCTTCAATGAGAAGGCATATCAGTCAGTTTTTTGCTATACAGTGCCATCCGCATTACTGCTTTTTATATGATTTCAAAGTGGACAGCACAGTTTGTGTCCAGTTTTTCATTCTAAATATCCTATTCAATAGTTATTCTTCTTTTCTATACCTTTAAACAGATTTTTTTTTTTTTTTTAACCACAGTGAGATCACATCACACTTTGGGAGCATTAGCTTGAAAGTGAACTAATAGGTCTGGCTCCTAGACCATCTCCAGAGACTCCTTTAAAAAATACTTGGAATTGAACCATATAAGTTTTATTTTCTCTATGCTTTTGATCAAGTTTTATGGGAGGAAGTGAAAAGTGCTCAGAATATCTTCGTGCAGTTTTCACCAAGAGATAATATATTCTTGTACATACCCCCACAACACTTTCCAAATACCTGGTTTCAATTCTGCATGTGAGGACTCAGGTTGTCCAACTGTTGGTTTTAGATTAGATCATCACTGCTGAAGTTAAGGGGAAAGTGGATGATGAAAAATATGTCTGTGTCCTTGAGACTTTCGCTTTCAGGATACATTAGAGACAACATCCCGGTGACACCCATCTCTGATTGTCCCAACACCTGCACCTGCAGCCTTTGCTGTCATTCATTCTTTTGTTTATTGACTTCAGCAATTCTGGAATGCCCAGAACAAGAGAGAAGGAGAGGTGAAGCCGTCAACAAGGCTTCCAACAAGGCCTCCCATTCCCAAACATCAACATTCTCTCTGATCATGACTTTAGAGTATGAAGCAGAGATGAATAGGATTTGCCAGAAGGTCAAACTCAAGGTACATAAGAGGGCAGGAGGCTGAACATCATGATCACAACTCCACACAGCGTCCTCCATCCCGGATCCCTGGAATCCTGCCACCTGGAAATCACACCTACACACTCACCTCTCAAACCATCCACTTACACTGCTTGGATTCCTTCTCAGGTTAAAGTATTGAACTCACGTTACCTGAAAGTGACCCTCCGTGAAAATGACCTTTACCAGGAACCATTAATATTATAATTGTTAGGAAAATGACAGAGTATTGAAGGGATGTGAAACTATGTCATCTGGAAGAGAAAATCAGATACTAAAGATGCTGATGAAGTTGAAGTGAAAATTTAATGTATTAGACTGTGATAGATGATCTCTAAGGAGTTGAATTTCAACTGCAGGATTCTGTGCTTTTGTAAACAGCTTTTTAAAAGAGACAGAGTAGCACATAATGTTGAACACACTCAGACTACCAGTTAGTTGGTATAATCTTGGCAAAGAAAAAGAAAATCAGTAGATCAAAAAACTCCTTTTCTAAAAATACAGGTACCCTGTCAGGAAGGAAAAAAATGAGAAAGTCTGGTGAATGCACATTGCCAGTAGAAACAATATTCTGGATAACTGTCTTCAGAAGAGAAAAAATAATATGGGATATATTATTTTCTATAATTCAGAATAAAAATTTAGAAGACAGCTATTTTGTTTTTGCAACATATGTGTCCATTCATTCATTTGTTCATAACAAAATATCTGGAGTGACTTTTATGCATCAGACACTGTTAATGTCCTGGGAAAACAAAACAAAGTTTCTGCCCTCAAGGAACTTACATTCTAGTAAAGGTACATTTACAAAGTGATGAAAAGAGAGATTTTGCAGGTTTTATGCCAGATAGATTATATTATGGGGATGCTGCTTACCAAATTCATGCCTCAAAAATTTTCAGCAAAATAGGTCTTTTTTTAAAAGTTTACTTTTATGTTATGACATATTCTATACTGATACACATTTGACTTCTTCCATAACGTAAGGGAAAGTAATGGAATGAAAAATCAAGGAAGCATAAACTACATCTAGACATGCAGTGGTCAAAATATCTGTCTACACATTTAGTGAGATATTTTGTAGTCAATCTTCTATAATTTCCATGAAAACAGGACCGAGTATTGGCCTGACCCTCAACTATAGCTTCAGGGGCTAAGACAATTCCTGCTACAGAGTTGGTTATCAATAGATATTTGTTAAATGAATAAATGGGTAGATAGATGGATGGATGGACAGGTGAATGGATGGATAGATAGATAAGCCAATAGGAAGCATAAAATTAAAGTAAAAGGTCACCTCATTTTCCACTTCTAAACAAAGGATTCATCAAGTAATTCCCTTTTCCTCAAATAATAACTGCAAGGAGAGTTCCACTAATGGATTGGATAGTGTTCATGACAATAATGTCTTGGAAGTAGCAAATGTAGAATTATATTTTGCTCAGTGAGCACCTAAGACTAATATTGAAAGTAGAAAAGGCCATAAATATTGGCAAATATAAGGCAAGTTCCTAAACTATGTAGAGGTTTGGCATACTCTCTAGTCTTGAGGAAACAATCGTCCAATTTCAGTGAGCAGGGTAAGACTGGAGAGATCTTAAAAGGGGTAAGTTTCAGGGAAAGCCTAAGTTGAAAACAGAAGCAACCACTACTTGTAAAGTTAAATGTGAGAATTTGTTCCAGATGTGGTAGATGGGCTTTGCAGTGGGCCCCAAAAGAGAAGCTAAGAAAAAATATTAAGTGTCTGTTTAGAGCTTTGCATCTTCTCAATGATTCTCGCCACCCTCCCACCCAAGAGCATTCTTTTCAATTCCCCTTCACTGAGGTCTTCATTGCATGGAAGATATCTATCCTAGTCCCTGATCTTTGTGGGCTGTTGGTTTCTCTTAAATTTGGGAACAAAGCCACAGTCTGAAGGCCCTTTTTCCAATAGTCACCACTATGGGCATTTAGTGTGGGTTACTGCGTTAAGTGCTTTATATACATTGCCTCACTTAATCATCACAACAGGTAGGGATTATTATTCCCACTTTACAGATGAGAAAACTAAGTCTCAGAGAAGTTAGGTATGTTGCCCAAGGTCACACACGTAGAAATCAGAGAAGCCAAGATTCAAACCCAGGTCCTCCTGACTCTGAAGACTGCTCTTTGCCTCCATGGCTTCTCTCCTGTCTTCTGATAGCTCAGTTCCACTTGGCAGTCATTTGACCAGGGCACACCGGTACCCCCTGGCTCTACTCTAAACCATCTTCCCCGAAAGTATGAAGAGATTAATATTCAGCAAAGGACAAAAAAAGAAAATACTGGCCAAGGCCAGAACAATTTGTTCCCTAAACAAAATTCTGACTTAGCTCTTGGAAGGAACCGGAGGAGAAAGAGATTTTTCTTTCCTAGTTTATCAGAAACTCCATATTCCCTGGCCAAGATAAGAGAGTCTGAACATTCTCTTTTCACATTCCATGCACTTAAAAAGGCTTGATTTTTCATGGGACTTAGCCTGGCAAGCCTACTTGAAAAAGAAACCTAAATGAATGTCTAAATTTAAAATCTACTTGCTCTTCCATGATTGCTTCTGCCTAACGGAAGTCAGTGCTGGTGAATTCTTCTTGCTACCTGAAATTGACATCTTCATCTCGATTTGCACATATGCGTGCATATTAATTTAACCATTTTGCCATTTTGGGACACAGAGTCTTGAATCTTTCTTCCTTAGGGGTTTGGATGTGATGACAATCCTGGGTGTTGAGCCCATTCATCACAGAGCACACATCAGTATACCATGCAGTGTGCAGGTATTTTTTTAATTAGCTTTTTCAGCTCAGAAAGAACTAATTAGAGGTGTGCACTAGAACAACGATTGTCCTGAAGATGACAAATATTTCATCACGTCTCTTCCAGGATAGCTTTGGATAGAAAGTTTGCACTTGGTTTTCTTTCTTGATTTTAGACAACCCAGAACCATCCTGCTTCTTCATTTAGATTTTCGCTGTGTATACCATATCTCTATACTTGTACATACACTATGTACTAAATACATATATATAGATATATGATATGTTCATTTCTATTTCTCATGTAGGCTTTTCTTTGTCTATATGTTGTCTGTCATGGCTAAACACGTCGTGTATCTTCACATGTGGCTGAGCCACTTAGAAGTCAGTCTCATCGTTTATTTAATCAATCTGACAACAATCCATCACCACGTATTCATCAAATACTTGCGAGACTGTCAATAGCACTAGACTCAGCTGTGGGGAAAATAAATAGATGCAAAGTAAAAGTAAAATACAAAGCTTCTGTCCAACGAGGAAGTTACTGTCAGTAATTCATGTGTTTGTATGTTCCAATTACAAAAAATTACCTATGTAATTGGCCCTATTCAACTGTTGTTTACCTAACCAATGGAAAATTTGTGTGGTTCAAAGTAACGTGTTCACGTATATTATAAATATAAACTTTTTTTCAACACAGATAATTTGAGACTGGGATAGAATAAAACATTAATTTTAGGTACAAAAAATAAGTGTGAATTAGGAATTGAAGAGTTCTGCTTAAATTGGAAATCATATTACCTCAAAAGAAGTTAACTTTATAATGGACAAATCTTTTATTTTTTAAAGATTTATTTATTTTAGAGACAGAGGGTGAGAGAGAGCACATGCAAGTCTGGGGGGAAGGCAGAGGGAGAGAATACCAGCAGACTCCACACTGAGTGCAGCACCTGATGCAGGGCCCGGATCTCCCGACCCTCAGATCATGACCTGAGATGAAATCAAGAGTTAGATGCTTAACCAGCTGAGCCACCCAGGCGCCCCAGGACAAACATTTGAAATCTCAATTTTTCGTCTGCTACCCTGTTGTGTCCCAGGCAGTCAAATGATCCAAACAGAAAAAGTGCTGAGCTACAATTAGTGGGCTTCAGAAATAGAACAATAGCGACAAATTGATGAGTCCTAATATCACCACACATCCATGGATATTAGAGGACAGCTTTAGAAGTTCACGTTAGTGTCAGTAAATGGACATTGTAATTTGAAGGAATTCTACCAATTGTCCGCATTTATCGACAATATCCAAATAGTTGGTTTTGTTACAAATTAGAGGATGCTAAATATTTGAGGATAGTAACATCTACTTCTGTGCATGGTGCTCATGACACCATACGAATACATTTTTCAACGTTTCTCCCCCATATTTTCTCTTGCTATTGGGTCACAATTGCCTGGCCTGAGGCTACCAGATTATTTTACTGGGCTTCCACATTTAAAAGTTGATGGCCCATCTGTTTTCCTGTTTTACTGAGCTATTTGTCTGATTAAACCCATTGTTAAACAAAACAACTCAGTATGGCAACTCTGAATGGCAGTTGTGTCAGATTGCAATTTACACCTTTAGAAAGGGATTTAGGAGAACAATACTGTTTTGACACATTCCTTTCACTTTTAAATCTTCATTCAGATTTATGGCTTTGCTCCTTTGTTTTAATCTTGACAATATGGAGCAGTTTTAAACTGGAAAAAAAAAAAGTTTAATGCTCATTTCATTGTTTTAAAAAGATCTAATTTCAAAATAGTGGAAAGGACCCAAGAGGCTGCCATTTTATACTAACTGAGGTAGAGAGTTGTTAGGACCCTTGTCCAAAAGTACATAGCCAGTGGGTGGCAAAGTCAAGTCCCCCGACTGGTGATTGCTCTGCCCAGAACTCCCTGCTGAAGACATTATTCTAGTTTCACTGACACTGAGCTACCATTTTAAGAAACAAATTGTAAGACTCACGGATTCTGCTACTTTACTTTTATAAATTCTCTATCTGATCAAAGTATTTTATGATTGGCATTTAAGTGTCTCATAAAAGACTGCACACTTTTATGGTTTTCTCAACATGTTAATGTTAGTAAAATATTACAAATTATGACAAAAATAATACTATATATTGTGCCTTTACTCATCCCATGCAGAATTCGAAGGATACTTAAGAGGCATATGGAGAAGAACGTTCCATCACTTATGTTCCTGCAAAATATGTTAACTTTTTTCTCCACAAGAAAGTTGCGGGAAGTTCTTTCCTCATTTGTCAGTTAATCAGAGTAAACTTTAGGTACCATCCAGTCTAAAGGCAGAAAGATGGGAGGGTTGATTTCCGGAAGTACTAAACCCCTTGTATTTATAGAACTATGCTTGTCTCAAAAATAACACTTGTGTTGGTAAATGTTTCTTGGTTTATGGATGTTGGATTCCAGCTTATTTCAATTTAGTCCAATAAGCAACTACTTTATGTACAGAGCAGGATTAGGCACAGAAGAAACCCACACATCATTAATGTTAGTTTTCTGCTAGTTCTTTAATATGCTTTGAACTTCCTGAGTTCCCTGCCATTTTCCCTTCGGCTCCTTCCACTGGCAAGCCCTCCTCCATGCTGTTTATGTCACAATTCTGCTCGGTTTTCAAGGTAGACCTGAAATGTCACTATTCCCATGAAGTCTTACCTCATATTTGTAGTTCCTAAATTTATCTGTGTTTCATTACACACATTTTAACTTCTATCATAATGTATAACATATTATCTCTTATTAAAATTATTTATGTGAATATATCTCCACAACAACATTTGAAGGGCCTTGAGAAAAAAAAAAATAGATGTCCTTTTGTTTTGGTTTCCTTACAGCATCTAATACAATGTCCTGCACAGAAGAAAATTATAATACAGACTGGCTAAGTAAACAGATGTTTATAATTATTCAGTCAAATAGCTGAGCCCAGAAAATTTTAATGTTTCTGTAGAGGCTGCTTTGAGGCCAACAGGCTTGAGCAAAGGAAACTTGATCAGGGCAAAAGGGACCACAGTAACCCCCTGGCTGAATGCAGACTGGCCCATCAGGTGACCCACCCCAAAACATCCATAGGCCCTAAACTAACCAATGGGCTACTTAACAACCAGACACAGGGACCAAAAAGGGAAAACTCCATAGGATCCCATACCCCCTCACCTTCCCCTTTAAACACAGCCCCCACCCACTGCCTTGTGGCAGACAGTCTCTGCTTTCTGTTTTGCTGTCCTGCCCTCAGGCTCACTTGCGATGTATTGATAAGCTTCTATCGCCTTTGTTCTGCCTCAGGCGAATCCTTTCACTGTCTGTGCCCTTGGCTTCCACCCTATAGGGTCACCCCACATCCTATCCAGAGAGACACCACAGTTTCCAGGTGACCATATCCCTCCACACAGTTGTTCATTCTCTGCTTAGACATCCGTAGGGGTGAGGTGAATAAAACTCCCTGCTCCTTTTACCTTTAATATATGCCTTAATAGCTTCATTTAAAACAGTACACATTGCACCACAATAATCAAATATCAGGAAGAAACAATTTATTCAGGAATAAATGAACGGATTCTCTATAAGCAGGAGGGAAATATATGACATATTTTTTAACATTCCAGGAAAAGTAAAGTATCTAGTTAAAAGATTTTATTCCATGAGTGCCTTCAGCTTTAGCAGATGCATCTCCTAAAACTGGAAATGTTTGATTCACCAATATTTACTGGATTGACTGTACTTGGCAAGTGTAGCCGAGTTACAGCCATTGTAAAATGATTCAGGGAGTAAATTTTGCTCAGAAATTACTTTCCAGAAAAAGTCACAAAATTCTTCTGCAGCATGATAACAACTTTTTCCCCTCCTTATCAAACCTTATAATGTGAAGTCTCACCTCAATAGTTCAAAGCTCCCTTCCATAAATTCACATGTATCTGTCAACTGTATTTATATATACATACTCTTTAATCCGTAATGAACATTGAAAAGGAAATAGTTTTATATTTTCATTCAAAGGAGAACGGTATAGATTGTAGTTTCAATTCTCAAATTCAGGCATATTCATGAGACAAAATACTCAGTAATTTTAATTGGCTTTAAATTTGCAAGGTACTTAACCTGTCATCCTTTGTCAGCTCTGAAGATGTTACCAATGTATTGAGTGCTTATTTTGAATCAGGCCACACAACTTCGTGAGTGTTTTTGCTAGAACCAAAATGATACTGAACCTTTCACCTCTTAAAAGCTTACCCTTGGGGCGCCTGGATGGCTCAGTCAGTTGAGAGTCTGCCTTCAGCTCAGGTCATGATCTTGGGGTCCTGGGATCAAGCTCAGCATCAGGCTCCCTGCTCAGCAGGGAGTCTGCTTCTCCCTCTTCCTCTGCCCCTCCCCACCATTCATGCTCTCTCTTGCTCTCTCTCAAATAAATAAATAAAATCTTAAAAAAAAAAAAAAAGGCTTACCCTTTGCAAGTCATGCTAAGAATAGCATGCTTTCTTTTTTGAGATTATCAAAGCCTTTAAAGATATTTATTTATTTATTTATTTATTTATTTATTTATTTATTTATTTGACACAGAGAGAGACACAGCAGAGAAGGAACACAAGCAGGGGGAGTGGGAGAAGGAGAAGCAGGCTCTCTGCTGAGCAGGGAGCCCATTGCGGGGCTCGATCCCAGGACCCTGGGATCATGACCTGAGCCGAAGGCAGACGCTTAACCACTGAGCCACCCAGGGGCCCCGACATTATCAAAGCCTTTAAATTCTTTACTACATTACTTTTATTAGCACACATGACAGACTGGATTCTCTGAAATATTTAGTTCAATCTTCTATATTTTGGCTTAACTTGTATCGATGCTACCGTGAAGTCTTCCCTTCAAAGGAGAGTCTCTGTCTATCTTATTCTCCATGTGTTTCCAGGATCTAGCAGAAATTCAAATACATTTGAGAAAGGAGTGACTTAGTGACTTCTAGAAGGTTCAGCAGGATACCACAGGATTAAATGATATTTTTTAAGGTGTTGAACAAGCACATGATTTACCCTCTTGCTAAATGGCTGTGGTCCCCTGTGTGTTTTTTCCTTACTATGTCTTGCGTTCCGATATCTGCATAGTACACTTGCCCCTAGAATGAAGAGATGAAGAGCTATCCTGTGGAAGGCGCACCTATGGTACAACACAGAGAACCTTACTGGTAAACCTGAAATTAGTTTGTATCCAGCCTGATACGCAGAGATGTTTTTATCTCTCTCATCATCTCCAATGATGAACGCGTTGCCTGGAAATTAAATGGTAGCAGCAATAATAAACTACATTGTTGTTAATAATGACACAAAATGAAAATCTGCCCAAAAGGGCTTCAGTAACCTAATCAATGAACATTTACTGACTATCTATAGTATTCTTAGATTGCTAGAAGCTATAGGGTACAATAGAAAAAAAGAAGTCGCAGTGTATGCTCCTGGAAATCTTGCAGTCTAGTTAGAGGGATGGAGCATCCGGACATGAAATTGCTGCTGAACAAGAAACATTAAGAAAATGCTAAGCTTGGGCGCCTGGGTGGCTCAGTTGGTTAAGCGACTGCCTTCGGCTCAGGTCATGATCCTGGAGTCCCGGGATCGAGTCCCACATCGGGCTCCCTGCTCAGCGGGGGTCTGCTTCTCCCTCTGACCCTCCTCCCTCTCCTGCTCTCTGTCTCTCATTCTCTCTCTCGCAAATAAATAAAATCTTAAAAAAGAAAAAGAAAATGCTAAGCTATTTGTGTGAAAAGGATCCTAGAAGGTTGAGAACTTGAAGGTCCTCTCAAGCTCCTCCCCACTTCACGCATCAGGGACCTGAGACCCAGAAATATTAATAGCAATAATAATAATAATAATAAAATTCATTGAGTTCCTCTTAAATGTTCCCTATGCTGTTAATTAACGTTCGTCACAATAATTCTGTAAATGGGATACTATCATTATCCACATTTACAGATGAGGAGATAGCAACGTAACTTAAATTTGGGAGAAAAACATTAAGCAAGTCACTACACAAATATATATACACAAAATACACACACACACATATAATTATGGCTGTGCTAGTGCTACCAAGAAAGTACAGAATGTAGTGAAGAGGTGTAACAGGGATTTGAGATCAGGGAAATCCTCTCCAAGGAATGCTGAGCAAGAGTTTTAATGAGAAAAATTGGTGTGAAAGGCAAACATGAATACAATATTGTCTCTGTACTTAAGGATCATCTGGATTAGTCAGGGAGATATACAGTAGTGAATTAATGCATGTGACTTAAGGATTCTAATAAAAGTAGGAAGAGCAAGCTATTAATGGACAGTGGAGAAAACAATTAGTTACTTAATTCCCTGGACTTCAGCTAGAATCTCTTGTGATTATCCCAACCCTCCTATGAAGTAGGAAGGGTATAATCATTCCTGTTTTCAGTATGACTGCAGAGAGAGGCATAATGAAGGCCAGTGACTTGCCCAAAAATGCACACTAAGTTCATGGTGGGGTTGAGTATGCCTTCTCATTGATTTCTGTTTTCTAAATATTATACTACTGCCTATATTAATTACGTATTGATATTTTGAAAAGTAGGTATGCCATTTTGGCTTGCACATACTTAAGGACATTTCTTACAATAAAAAATTGAACAAAGTAATAAGGTTTATTTTATTCAAACTCTTCAAAATATTTACCAGTATAAGATCTTGGTAAGTAAGGGACGCATGGGTGGCTCAGTCATTAAGCGTCTGCCTTCGGCTCAGGTCATGATCTCAGGGTCCTGGGATGGGGTCCTGCATCGGGCTTCTTACTCAGCAGGGAGCCTGCCTCTCCTTCTGCCTCTGCCCCTGCTTGTGCTCTCTCTCTGACAAATAAATAAATAAAATCTTAAAAAAAAAAAAAAAGAGGTAAGTAAGAGGGGTGCCTGGGTGGCTCAGTTAGTTAAGCGTCTGCCTTTGGCTCAGTTCGTGATCCCAGGGTCCTGGGATCAAGTCACACATGGGGCTCCCTGGTCAGCGGGGAGCCTGCTTCTCCCTCTCCCTCTGCTGCCTCCCCTGCTTGTGCTCTCTCTTTCTCTTTCTCTCAAATAAATAAATAATTTTTTTAAAAAAGGTAAGAGTTGGGCATTTTTTTAGCTCTCGATGAAATCATTTCATCTTCCCGTGATCCAGAAATTTTCAAATGCAAGCTTGCAAGAGTTAAATAAAATCCTTCTTCATTTTGAAATAGTCACAAAACCTATAGATTGGTAGATTGAGAATCCTTACTTTGTCTACTTCATAACAAACCCATTTTTTTTTGCTGGCAAGTCTGCCAGTATCTGAGCTGTAGAGTTCTTGCCCACGTGTGGCTCTCACACGGTTCATCACCTCCTCTCTTCTTTTCCCTACATTCCGTGGTGTTTCTCACAACAACTACAAATATCTGTGCATTACCTGAGAAAGGAAATCTAATCTTCTCTCCCACAAAAAAAAAAAAAAAAAGAAAAGAAAAAAAAGATGATGATACCAACTAGGATGGAATAGTAGGCCAGCGATCTGGTAGCTCTTTATGGACAGCAAGGGCTCAAAAGCAGTCACAAAACCCCACTGAATTTACCTGGGTTCCATTTAATGAAATTCTCTGAATAAAAATAAATCCATATTTTAAAAGCATTGTACAATATGTCACATTTCAAGAAGAAGGAATACATTTCTGAGTGTAATCCCAGATAGAATATTGGAGCATCCTGTACAAAGTCCTTTAAAAGTTAACAGAATTTGTATTAATATGTACCACGTGCCACTTGAATATGTACCATGGCATTAATTAATTTCAAGACCATGTGAGACTTACAGGGATAGAATTTCAAGACACAACCAAATAGCTGAAAGTGTGTTAGAAAGAAAGGATATTATAAGCAGGAAATACGACCAATAATAAACAAGTGAATGCCTTTAAATCTAATAAAATATTTCTCGTTGAAGATTGTATCTCTTTAAATAGAAAACATAATTGTTGCTACTCCATAAATGTTTCATTTGGTGGAATGTGTTTGCTAGAAAATTATTTTGCTTCTTTACATCTATAATGGCTTGTTTAGAAGGTTTTTAAAATTATATCAAAAATTTTATTTTGAAGCATATAGAGTTTATTTTTATGTAATTATTTGCCACATTAATAAAATTTTAGCTACTATGTAATTTTCTTTAGTTCTATCAGAGGAAATTGCAAATTATTCAGAGAGAATAATCTAAATATTAAAAAATTAGAAATACTGAAAGCTTTAAGTCATATAGAACCTTCATCTTCTAAGTATCTTAGGAAAAATAACTGCTTCAGAAACACTTCTACCTTGTGAAGGAATCCTCTTTTTTACTACCTGACGTATAAACAGCAAGGAAAACATCTTAGATTACCGCTTACTGTAGTCGAAGTGGTTTTGGCTATGAGAAACAGATCAATTTCAAATTAGTTCAAAAAAATGGAAAGTGTGTGTGTATATGGGTGTGTGTGTGTGCCTATGCACGTGTGTGCTTTGGGGATGAGGAAGATGAGAAATGTTTGTCAGAGACTCAGGGTTTGGACAGCAACCAAGAATAGCAAATGCAGTGCGAATGGGTCTCACGGGCATCAGAAAGCTACCGGGAACCTAGGTCACCCTCCGTCCTTTTACTTTATGCATCTGTTATTCATTATTTTTCTCTGTGCGTTTCTCTATTCTTCAGTCTGTCTACCAAACACCTCCCTTTGCTTCCTCTTTAGTTTATGCATGATCCAAAATTGTCCATTCCATCTCTCAAGACCAAATGGATTTCTAATTCTAGAATACACTACCAACTGACTTGAATTTAAAATTTTGCCTCAGTTTCAGACTCCCAAGGAAGGAATCCAACTGATCTTTATATCTTTGTTTAAACTAGGTCGTACATAGGTTATTAAGACATGTATACCTCTGGTCCTGTCAGACATGCTAAAGAAGAGTTTCTCATTTCAAAAGGGCTCTGGGTGGAGCCCTTTAAAGAAAATTCTTTAAAAGAAAACCCTTTAACAATGACACATGGGATCCATGTTAAGGAAAACCCTTTAAAAGAAAACCCTTTAAAGACAGCCCTTTAAAAATGAAACATGGGACCGATATATGGGTTTTAGGAAAACGTGGTGTTTATGTAACAATCTGTAAGGAATCTGTGGACCATCTTGGAGAAAGCCCATAGCTGTCATCAGATTATCAAAGTGCTCCATTTCTCCTCCCCACCCACCCCCCAAATTAAGAATCACTTCTTTAAAGAAACTTTTAAGCTTATCCCCACAGCACCCCCCACCCCGGCATTGTACCTTAAATTATTGGTATCAATTAGTAAGGGCCATGGAGCAAATTACCAAGATAGATAATTATCAAGTAACAGATATGGAAGAGTCATTTCTGTTGTGTTGTTTGTTTTTCTTTTCTTTTTCTCTATTAATTTCTTGGATAGTTGCTTTATGTAACCCCTTTTACACTAACTACATTGTTGTTAATAATGACACAAAATGAAAATCTGCCCAAAAGGGCTTCAGTAACCTAATCAATGAACATTTACTGACTATCTATAGTATTCTTAGATTGCTAGAAGCTATAGGGTACAATAGAAAAAAAGAAGTCGCAGTGTATGCTCCTGGAAATCTTGCAGTCTAGTTAGAGGGATGGAGCATCCGGACATGAAATTGCTGCTGAACAAGAAACATTAAGAAAATGCTAAGCTTGGGCGCCTGGGTGGCTCAGTTGGTTAAGCGACTGCCTTCGGCTCAGGTCATGATCCTGGAGTCCCGGGATCGAGTTCCGCATCGGGCTCCCTGCTCGGCGGGGGGTCTGCTTCTCCCTCTGACCCTCCTCCCTCTCCTGCTCTCTGTCTCTCATTCTCTCTCTCGCAAATAAATAAAATCTTAAAAAAAAAAAAAGAAAAAGAAAATGCTAAGCTATTTGTGTGAAAAGGATCCTAGAAGGTTGAGAACTTGAAGGTCCTCTCAAGCTCCTCCCCACTTCACGCATCAGGGACCTGAGACCCAGAAATATTAAGAGATTTACCTTAGTAATTGAAAAATATAAAAGTCCAAGCCAGGGCTCTTTCTAGAGCTCTTTCTAGGGCATGCCTAATGTGAATACCAAGATTGGCATTAATCATTGCATGAAGCATTGAAGAATCGAGGTATTAATATGGGTGGACAACGGGGAAAGAAATAAACTGGACTTTTATAACAGATGACCCATAGAGATGAGCAAAGGGGTAGGAGGATGCAATCAAAGGGGCGGTAGCCTTTAGCAATAGTTGGAAATAAGAGTCAGTATGGATTGGGATGACAGAATGTCATGACAGAAGGAAGGAAAAGAAGGAACATTCAGTATCAGAAACCTGCTCAAAGGGAGGTGAGGTCCATGTTGGGGCAGAAGCAGGGTGTGAAATAATTTATGATGAATCATTCATCTGCCTTGAGATTTATAGCCAAAGGCTATTAGCATTGTCATACATGCTTTTTGTTTGGTTTTGGGTTTAGTTTATGTGCACTCACACATATGCATACAAAAAGATAGATGGTGAGGTTGCTCAGTGTCCTTGAAGGGGAAGATATGTAGCATTCCCATTTTGGTGTGTCCACATGTGAATTTTGTGGAACTAATTCAACTGGTGGTACCTGATGTCAAATTACATAATCCCCTTATTCCCTTTAATCATATTGTTTTCCAGCTTTATTTCATATAACAGTGAAATTTTCTTTACACATCTTAGATTCAATTTCTTCACTCCTAAAAACTGATTTTTCAAATCACGTCTTCAAAACAGTATCACTAATATTTTATAACAGGATAGGGAATCAAAAGCATTAACGTTTTTCGAAACATCTGATTCTTGGAACTGAAGTTGTGTTTTTAACTAGAAAATACTTTAAAGGGTTGTACCTATAAATAAGCTAAATGCTTTGAGAAAAGATTATAAAGATGACCCTTTCTCAGGAGTAAATTTTACAATGAAACTTACCAAAAATATGATAGATATAAAACATCCACAGAAAATACCTATTTCAGCAACATCATACCCCCAAAATACATTTTAACAACTTTTTAAAAATAGAATTTTATGTTAGTTTATATTCTAGTATAGATAGTGCTTTTTTTTCTTCCTCTAAGATTATTAATCTACAGCACAGAAATATGATGGGCTCTATATTGGGTATTCAAGACAGGACCCACCCCTGCCCATTCTCCAATTGCACTGAAATTAGAGACTGTGTGAATAATAAACTTACCTTCTGCATTTTACTGATCATTTTATGGAAAAGGAAGAAATAGATTTCAAATATCTACAATCTTTGATTATCCTTTCACATATACTCTTTCTCTTATCTCAGAGGTAATTGGCTGAAATATAATTATTATTCATCATCTATACTGAAAAATTTAAACAGAAGGGCAAGGCAATTTGCCCCCACCCGTCCCTCCCAACACAAATTACTGCCTGATTCTAATTACAATTTTAACCACTAGCTGCTGATTCTTTTATGGGTGGTGAGGTAATCCAATCACGTGGATTGGAAGCTCATGTTAAAGACACCACACATAGAAATTAAAGTATGACTGATGGGCTTTAAAGCTGTTAATCAATATGTAGAGATAACTAATTCAATCCCTTTGTGTTTCCCCCCTTCTAAATCATTGCCCAAAGCTTATTTGAAGTTCTCATTATTCCATGTAAGGAAATACAGGTGTCAGGCTCACTTTTACCTCTTTTCCAACTTTTCAGACTGCTAGTTGGCTGATTTAGGTCTGCCTAACTTGTATTTTTTTTTTTTTTAATTAGAGGATTTGAGGTAATAGTATATTCACTAGATATATTCACAGGTCAAGGCATTCCAGGTTTCATTAATGTGCAGGTCTACCCGACAGTTAATCTGCATCCATAAGATACTCACTCTAAGATACACTGGGTTTATTTCTTGAAGTACCTTTTTAACTGATTCATTTAGAAGCATGCAAATAGCCAATTATCTTTACCTCGAAAGCCATTAAGAGTCTACCTGCATCAGGGACAGGCAACTGTGGCTAAACCATGATTATAAATTGGCAGCTTACCCCTTAGTGCTTATAAGCACTAAGGCTGGGATGAGGCACATAAGCAATTAAAAACATTCCCAAAATCTAAAGTGTATTTTCCTTTGAGAAATGTTCTTGGTTTTGGATGATGATGCTATATATGGGGTTTTCAGCTGCACATTCTCTTGTGCATGAAAGCAAGCCATATAATTTGGAGACATCTTAAAAGAGCTCCAGTAGAAACAAATGGGCTTTTATTTTTTGATCAGCATACTTTCTTTTTTCTTAGGACTCAAAATTAATGGGAGTTGGGGAGGTGGGGTCCAGATGGCTATGTGATATATGTAAGAAGAATTTTGGTTTAGAAAGTTATTTACTTTGTGATGAATTATTAATGTTTTTAAAGATACAGGATGAGAAAGAAACATTAGAAGGAAAGAAAAATTAGCCATTTTAAGCAATGATTTTTCTCCCAAGATAGATGTAGAACACCAGTTTCAGTCCAGTGGGTTTTGCTTAGAATATAGAGTCTGTCAGGGGTACCTGGGTGACTCATTCAGTTGGGTATCTAACTCTTGCTCTCAGCTCAGGTCTTGATCTCGGGGTCATGAGTTCAGGCTTTGTGGAGCTTACTTAAAAAAAAGAAAAAATAAATATAGAATCTGTTATATTGTAACAATGTCTGATTTCCAGAAACTCATGGGATTTTCCATGACCTCCTTCAAAAAAGCAAACATATACAGATTGACTTAAATAGAAACCTGTTTTAATTAATGCTCAGTGATTTGTAATTAAAGTGAATAACCATAAAGTGTTTTATTTGTGATCATAAGTTCATGCATGTAAACCAAATTTTTAGACTTCTGATTTGGTCTCCATCTCTTAATTGTTGCCACATGCTTGGATTGAAGCATGAACTTTTACCATTGCCTGGATGCATGCACTCCTCATTGCTCTACTGTCCTGCCCTGTTTGGACTTCCAGACCCAACTCCATCTTTGCCCTTGAACATGTCACGTGTCTATTTGGCCCCAACCTTTGTTTCTTTTTTTTTTTTTTAAAGATTATTTATTTGAGAGAGAGAGAGGGAAAGAGAGTGTGCAAGAGTGGGAGGAGGGGCAGAGGGAAAGGGAGAGAGAAAATCTCAAGCAGACTCCCTGCTGAGCACGGAGCCTGGCACATGGCTCCATCTCACAACCCTAAGATCATGACCTGAGCCAAAATCGAGAGTCAGTTGCTTAACCAACTGAGCCACCCAGGCGCCCTGCCAGGCTTCATTTCTGATCTTAACTCCCTCACTGGGTATTTTTAAAAAGTCAGACAACTTTTGTATTTGAGAATGAGTGTAACACTCACATTCTGCTCTAGATCCTGTCTAGGCTATGATAGCCACAGCTTGGGACAAACAGACTTGAATTATTTTCCTGTTTTCAAGACAGTGGGAGGAGTTATAGTTGCTGTATCTATGATCTTATGAAATATTAAGATATTATTGCTCTTAACTATCATGTATGAGAAAATAAACACAGCTGAAGATGAAAAAATATATCACAGATGATGGAGGGATGGAGTAAAGTAGTACTGCTGTAAGATCTAGGTCTGACATTTACTGTTACCAGTAGCCTCAAATTCTTTCCTATAAAATGAAGAATTTCCAAGCTTATAATAGCTTCTATTTGTTCAGTGCTTACTACGTACATTGGCTTTTTTTTTTTTTTAAGATTTTATTTATTTATTTGACAGAGAAAGACACAGCGAAAGAGGGAACACAGACAGGGGGAGTGGGAGAGGGAGAAGCAGGCTTCCCGCTGAGCAGAGCGCCCAACGTGGGGCTCGATCCCAGGTCCCCAGGACCATGACCTGAGCTGAAGGCAGACGCTTCACGACTGAGCCACCCAGGAGCCCCCGTACATTGGCTTTTTCCCCAGTTTATACCCAAGCAATTCTCTAAGATATGTGCTATTTTACAGATAAGGAAAATAAAGCTTAGCAAGTAAGCAATAGAGCCCAGAACCCAATCCCCAGCCTCATGCGCATTTTTAGGCAGTGGATAGACTCTTGCTTAATCACTTCCTATCAGAAGGGACTCTGATAATCCACCTTCCAGGTCTACCTGATTGTCCATTGAATGTCCTCTGTGGGTCTCTGGAACTAGTGTTCGCAATGACTTGAAAGCTAATTTGATATGAATTCACAAGGCCAAGTTATACATGTAGTGGGATAACTTAGCTGGACCTAAAGTGGTATCAGTCAAATTATAATAGATATGGGTGAAAGGAAAGGGAAGCAGTTAGTACATGATGCAGATTTAAGGAGATTATGAAAAAAATTGAGAACTATGAAATGGTTCTCAACCAGTCTCACAGACTATCTCTAAGCCCTTATATAGAGATAAAAGGACCATTTGGACGAGGAATCTTGTGAGATTTGGGATGTGAGCAATGGTGTTTCAGAGCACCTCAATGATTCAAAAAGTTTCAAAAATGGGGGACAGAATTCTTCCATTTCTACATGGAATTCAATAGTTTTCCATGGAGGATCTGCAAAGAGCCCTAGCCAGGAGAGCAGCAAGCTGAGGGAAACCAGCGGCAGCAAGGCCAATATGGAAACATTTCTTCAAAGGACTTCTATTCAATGGGCTTCAGTGAGGACAAATGAAAGGAAAAGAGCACGCATTTCTGAATACACGTGACATACCCCTAGGTACTCCCAGAAATAACTGGTGTGAATTTAATAAGAGTGCTGATGTGCTGTAGTCATGTAGATAGGGGCCATAAGCAAGCCAAATTTGGTAATTATGTTAATATGACCTTGCTGATACTCAAGCTGGGAATGGGAAGCCTAGGGATATTCTCTTTTCTCTCTCTCTAAATGTAAATATATAAAGCATATGTTATATACTAGTATATGGCGTGTACATATATACATATTTTTCCTCTGATCACATTTTTCAGAGGTGGATGGAATTCCTAACACAATGCAAATTCCAGTGCAAGTGAATATCACTTCCATTTGCATTGTACTGAGAGAAATGTTGTATACCCTAACAGTTTATTAATTCCATTGAATGGTGATAATGTATGCCCGTTAAGTGGCTCTTTTTTAGGATTAAATAATTTCCTTTAGGGTGACCTTTGTTGTCCTATCACAAATGATTCACAAGGAAAATTAAAGATGCTGAATAAGGTCCCTTACGTTGCCTAGTTCCTATGCTAATAAGAGCTGCCATCTTGAAGTTAACACACCGCATGAAGGCTTCAGTCCTCCCAGGACATTACTTGAATTCCTGAATTATTAAGTGGTACACACGAGGGCTGAGAAATACTGTGCACTTTCCCAAAGTATCTGATGCATTTGCAAACTGGTGAATGTTACTACGTCTGTATTGATAGAAGGGCCCCCTTATACTTCTCCTTCCCTTATTTCTGCTCTGCCAGAATCAAGGAGACAGACTGGCCACCATCTCTTCGAATTCCACCTCTAACCTGTATATCAAATACTCATGAGAGATGACAATTAGGCAAAAGGTAGACAAGCTCCGCCCTAATATCAGAGATTCTTTTCATATTTCCCTTTGGTTTTGCCAGTTCCTCAAAATCCCATAGTCCCCTGTACTCTGAGTCTTGTTTGCCTTTCTGCTCAGCATGGTGCTTGAGGCTTGCTTGACTCTTAAATGTAAACTAGCTGTCTGATCATCAAACACTGTCCGATCTTTCCTGTGAAAGAAGTCTGGGGATGCCACAAGTTTCTCCTTAAGCCACAGCGGTCCCTGCCAGTGTGGTCAGTGGTAAAGGTCAGCGAGAACACACAGACAGAACTAAAGACGTGTTTATGGGCCTCATCCCTGATCCTTTTTAACAGGGGAGAGGGAAGAGTGGGGACCTGGAAGATAACTGGATGGTCGGTCCTGTGACCACCCTGGACTAAAATACTCTCTGAACTCTTTTAGAAGATTTAACCCAAGGGGCTGAGTATGTTTCTAAAGCTGGTGGGGGAAGGTGAGTTTTTGCTGTTCAATCGCTACTGCCTGAGAGAGTTTAGGCTTTGCTTTTGCTTCTCCCTGTCACTCAGGCTTAGCTGATGCCCTTTGAGTTTCTCTTCCCTGCAATGTGGTCAAGTGTCCTTTCAAATCACAGTGGAGGGATCTCATTTTACCCTGAACCCAGCCAGTCACACACTTAAGTCACACACTTAATCACTCATAATGCAAACCACCCTCATGAGGGCTACCTTCCATCCCAGCAGTGGACTGTCCCTGTGGCTGGTGTCGGGGAATTCAGAGGACTCAATAAAGGCTGCAGCAAAGCTAAATATCCTTCCAGTATTCCCTTCTAGAAAACTAAAAAAAAAAAAAAAAAAAAAAAAAGTTTACCCTGTAAAAGTTACAATAACTTATGTGATTGACACAAATCTCATATGCATTTAGCATACTAATAAATGTAATATCCAGCATTTACCAGAACTTATTGCACATTTATTAGATTGCATCCTTTCAGGATTTGGCTTTAGAGCCTGTTGCTCATCTTGCAGAGGCACCTGTTGAAAGGCTTTATTCATTTATCTATTTTAATGTAAAGGAATGAGGACCTTGATGCCCTACTTAGCATTCAAGGGAAGAGAGCCAGGCTAATACGCTGAGAGTGTAGTAGATAGAAAGAGTGAACTATTAGCTCTGGGAAGAAAGTTCACAGCATTAGGCAATTCTGGAAACACCTACCTGACTCCTCTCTCCATGGAAAAATCTAGATTTTGTTATTCTTATCCTCCAGGTCTCTTTAGGCAACACAGTTTCCCATCTGTGAGTCCTGAGGCCTGAACCCCAGGGGGCAGATTAGGGAGAATAAGTGAGCAGAATAAGTGCCCAAAGCCTCCGCTGTAAGTCAGAGTCTACCCAGCATATGTCCTTCAACTACAGAAATCTCTTAAATTTTAATTTAATTTAATTTAATTTAGTTTTATTTTATTTTTTATTTTATTTATTTTGAGAGAGAGCGTGCGCATGACCCACGCAAGAAGAGCAGGGGAGGGGCTGAGAGAGAGGGAGAGAGAGATTCCCAAGCAGGCTCCACGCTCAGTGGGAGCCCAATCAGGGCTCGATCTCAAGACCCTGAGATCATGACCTGAGCCAAAATCAAGAGTCCAAATGAGCCACCCAGGCTCTCCCCCCAACTATAGAAATCTTGGACCCATGATGCTCTAACCAATAAGGAAAAACCAACTACTACAAAAAGAAAAGTAGCCTTCTAGATTTTGGTCTCTTGCTTTCTTATGTTTACTGTTTATTGCCTTCAGTTTGAGTTGAAGCTGCCTGATACTCAACAACATAAATCATGCCCATTGTGTTTTTCTTTCCTGGGGTTCAATTTTGCGACTTCAAGAAGAGTTTGGGAGGCAAAGGGGAAAGTGGTTGGATTGGCTGAAACAGCCACCGATCAAAATGTCAGCTCCTTTGCTAGACAAGAAACAGAAAGTAGTTAACTGACACACGACTTTCAAACTGTGTAAGAAAACAATTGTATCACATAAGACTGAATCCGTGGAGACGGGCTATGCAATGCTATAATGAGAGATAGCTCCTTTCCACTGGAACAGTTACAGGTGATGCACATGCCCAGGTGGCGGGCGATGGCCATGATGAATTCCCGATTGGCTGGGGAGACAGCTCCCGAAAAGCCTGAAGCCAAATGTAATGAATATCATTACGGACATGCCAATGCGACACACAGGCAGAGAAGTTATGGCTGCAACCTCCGAGATTTACCACCACTGGAACTTTGCTCTCATCACAATCAACTTTAGAGAATAATAGCTACTATCTAGTAATCAAAGTCTCAAGGATATTGCCCTTGACACCCTTTTGACAATTACCCTTTTTCAGGCAGAAGCATAGTCTTTACCTCAGAGGTACTCAATTTTTATTGAAAGAATAAATAAATATCTCCTTTATTATTTTGTCAATAAATTGGGAAGTCTAATGCTTCAAATGGTGCTTAGAAAAGTTTCCCCTAAGTAGGTTCCATTATGTATGAGATTAAAATGAAGGTGCAATTGAACTTTAAAAGAATTCTCTGTAGGGGCGCCTGGGTGGCTCAGATGGGTGGGCGTTTGCCTTCGGCTTGGATCATGATCCTGGGGTCCTGGGATCGAGTTCTGAGTCAGGCGTCGGGCTCCCTGTTCCTTGGGGAGCCTGCTTCTCCCTCTGCCTCTCTCTCTCTCTCTCTCTGTGTCTCTCATGAATAAATAAATAAAATCTTAAAAAAAGAAAATAATTCTCTGTAGTAGTGGAGAATTTCCAATGTGAGTTGAAATTCCTTCAAACCAATGCAAAGTTTTAGTCCAATAATCTAGTATCCCAAGGCCTTGTGTCCCTGGTAGATTATGGATATTTTTCACAGTCAAGTAAAAGCTGGCTTGCATTCAAGGAAGGCATTTAATGATTCTAACCACTTCATAAAATGCGTGGCTTATGTTTTATTTCAACTCATTTTGATAACTTTTAATATGCAGTCTGGTTTCATTTTTATTCTTTAATGTCATATTTCTATTTCAAAAATATTGAAATCATAGATGTTTCCTTCCTTTATCCTTGAAAACAAATTGGGATCATCTGTAAATAATTTAAAGTAATAGTACATACATTTACAACATTATATAAAATATGCAACCTGAATATTTACTAGAAGGTGTTTATGTTTCTGAAGAGCCATATTCCTACATGCAAGTTACACAATTTGAACTCTCTTTCATAAAATATAAGGTGTGGTGAGATTCACAACAGTGGCAAAGTTTAGTGGTTTTTTGAACGAGACCATCAACTTCAATATTCTAGTGGAGAGCTATTTATACTTGCTTGGTTAAGTAGCAGAGAAGAGCACCCTGATCTTGAAGGGGCTGGCTTCTGGATTGGAAAGGATGGCATCTTCAAACATCCTTTGCCTCTCTCAATTTTTTAAATAATAAATGCTGAAAATACTTTGGCCCGATAAAAGAGAATGGTGTGTTTGGTAACTTCTAAAATGGATAGAAAGTGGACAGTGGTGGCATGCATCTCTGTTCTGGAAAGTAGAGGAAGAAGAGAGCACCTAGGACAGAAGCTTTGGAACATCGATATTTAAAGTGATTGACTGAAGAGAGGCAGAAGAAAAGGGAAGACAATAGGAATTGATGGAGAAGAGAATAAAAGCAAAGCCAAGAAAAAAACATATATATATATATTTTTTTTTTTCCCAGAGAAGTAAAACATCAACAATGAGTAGGAAGAACTCTTCCCTGGATCTGACAGGAGACAAATATGACCCTAACAATAGCTTCAGCTCCAGCTCTGAAAGTCTATGACTATTCTAAGCCATTCATGCTTAAGAGAATTTCCCCCCACACTTTTGCCATAGTAACCTGTTACTGGATCCCTCCAAGACTTCTAAAACCAGAACAGGAGGCTACAGGAAAATTAAGTCCAAATGCTAACTAACTGTATTTCAGGTAAACTTTTATGATGAAATGCATTCCTCAATTGATCAAAAGCCACCTGATGATATTAACATTGCATCTTCAGATTTGGAGATAATTTGAATGATGTAAATATGGTGAATGTTATTTGTAAATAACAATGAGCGATCAATAACCTTTGTGCAATAAACCTTGTATTATAAGTAATGGGGAGTTAACAAAGAACCAGTTGTTTTCCCTGCAATTGGGAAATTTACAACATTAACTGCATGAAAGTTGAAAGAAGGGAACTTTATAAAGAAATTCATACACTGGATAACTTTATATAAGGATTAGAGTAATTAAATGAACATAGGAAAATGTGCTTAATGAGAGATTGGCCTCTACTATTAAGTAGTGGACTAGCTTTTGAAGAAAAAGTAAAAGGACCAGGGATAATGTGCCAACCAGAGTTAAATCAAGAAAACAAAAATCAGGGACACCTGGGTGGCTCAGTTGGTTAAGCATCTGCCTTTGGCTCAGGTCATGATCCCAGGGTCCTCGGATCAAGTCCCTCATCGGGCTCCTTGCTTAGCAGGAGCCTGCTTCTTCTGCCTGCCGCTCCCCCTGCTTGTGCTCTCTCTCTGTGTGTGTGTCTCTCTCTCTAACAAATAAATAAATAAAATCTTTAAAAGAAAAGAAAAGAAAAGAAAAATCACTCTTAGTATTTAAAACAGAATTTAACACTGAAAAATAGTTATGTAGGTGATAGGAGTTGAGAAGCCAAGCCTGAGGAGGGGACCTCCATGATATAATTCATAGTGTAGCAACCATAGGAGGCTGCTATCCCCTAAGCTGGAGGGACCAAAGAGAAGAGGCAATATCCTTAGGCTCCTTGAGTGCTTCGGCTGAATAATGACCAGAAGACAAGCAGTCTAGACCTAACTTAAAATGGTCCTTAAGCTCCCAGTGCACCCAGGAAAACCTTTTGGTAGTTACGCCTCTTGGAAACACTGGTTAATGGAATGAAGGCAAAGTCCTTCCAGGCTTGCAGAGTCTTAGGAAAATTGATGGACAATGAGAATAGCAAGGTGGGAGTAGATCATGTTATTTTTCAATTCTACTCTAAGAAATAAGTTATAGTAACAGTTTACATAGGCTAAAGCCTATCATCCTCCATGTATTATGCCATCTTTTCAGACGAAATACCTCCTGTAATAATGAGAATTAATTTGAATGAGATACAGAAAGGGTTAACATGAAAATCTGACCTTCAATTTCTAATTTGGAGACGGTTCCCAAGAGCTCTCATCTGGTAATCTTAACGATCTTCTGGTGAACTCTGGGTAGTATGGCATTTGTCACTAGCACAAGAAAGATCTCTAGTTCCATTTGGAATCACTCAATAATTTGTCACATAGTTAGATCCTGCTTAGATCCCTTCTATCTAGCATCAGAATAAAGTCAAATATTCAATTAGGGATATCTTTGGTGTCCCTACCTCTGTGGTTAGGTGCAAATCCTAATAGAAGTCCAGAACACAAAAGACTAAAGCATCTACAAGCCATTTTTGCCGTTCTTTCAGGGTTAGACAACCTGAAAGAGCAATGCTATCTAAGAGGTAAGCAGAATACTTTTGGTCTTTGTGGCCACCAGTGTCTGGGGACCCTAGAAATGCACTTTTCCTGGACTGTGGGGGTCTTGGGGTGCTCTGGGGGATATGTGGGAACTGGAGAAATAGGTCAAGATCAGAGCCTGGAGCGCAGCTAAGTAAGTGGTGAACTATTGGTGGGGGGGGGGGGGCATTGAACTTGGAGTATTCATGACTAAGGCTTTAGGAAAAAATAATCTAAAATGGATGTTAGTGATAGACTAGCATTTCACATTGATTAAATTCTCAGAATTGTTGTTGTAACTTTCTATTTTGACCATGCAGCTATTGTTTAATTATACTTAATTGTACACAGTTATATGTTAACCTTTAACATTTTTCCACAATGAGCCAGTGTAAAAATGTGATTGAAAGATGAGTTGATTTCAATTTTTTTCTTAAACAAAAATCATGTCACCTATACTCAGTGCTTTAGAACTTCTTGGGATATGTAAAATTATTTCTGAAACTCTATCATAAACATGTCACTGATGACAATTTCTTTAGCTTGCCTGCTAAATTCTGCGGAATTCTAAACTAACTGATCACCAGCTTAAATTTACTTATTTCCAAAAAGGATGTAAGGGGACTTAAATTGGAATATAGCTTTAGCAAAACAACAGATAGAATATGATTTCTTCATAGTATTACCTATACAAAAACTTTCTGAATTATCTGTAATACAAGGGACACATCCACAATGCTGAGATACTAGAACCGTAGGGGAAAAAAATCCATCTCTCATTAATAGACATGAATTGGGTCAAAGAAAACATGCTTTATATTTTAGTTTCAGCTTAGATTTCATTTAAAAAAAACTGGGAATCGAAACTATGTGTGACATATCTGGGACAAACACATATGCAAACAGTGATTTTATTATACTGCATTATTTCCCCAGGAATAGTCACAGAACATATTACATGTCTTTGAAAGAATGAAGCTATTCAGAATTGATCTCTTTAGGCTAATATGGATTGGCATAGGATGTCAGCACAAATCCTATCCTTTGGGGAAATCTCAAGATAATAAAATAATTTCACTAAACGTTCTGCAAAATTTGGAATGCTGTTTTCCCAGTCTTTAAGCATTGTCTTGCTCCTTTTAAGTCCTCCTCTTATCTCCTGATCTTTAGCTCTCACTTTCTCATACTTTCAGTCCATCCCTCTCTTCCTTCCTCCCTCTTTGCAATCTTTTTAGTCTTTTCATCTTTGAAAGGAAATTGGAAAGCAGAGGCAGCCGGAAGAAAATACATGGTTCATTTTCTTCTAAATATACCCAAATTTCTATTCAAAGTAATAGGTTCCTTCTATAATTGTTTTAGAAGCAGTAAGCTGACTCACAAACCAGAGCTAATAACTAAAGCGACTCAATTTAGCCCTTTCTAGCAACTGCCTAAGGCACTGGTTAATGGTGAGAGAAAGCCACAAAGAATGTTCCAAAGGGGGGAAAACAGCTACAATTAAATAGCTTTTGTTAAACTAATGTTTTAAAAGACATATACTACGATTCTAAGTGGGCCAAAGTTAGCAAGAGTTTCTAGAAGAAAGGAATGGGGAAGGTCATTCCCCTTCTTTCCCTCACACCCTGCACACAAAGGAGCACTGATTTGAACTGATCAAAGCTAGGAAGATGGATCGGGCTCTAGTCGCTGAGGATGGAGCTTTCAAAGGGTTACACTGTTAGCAGTATTTGTAACTTCACAGACTGTCTGACACACGAGAAACTGATGACCCCCAAGGATTAGAACTGGGGTTCCCGGGGAGATTTTGATATATTTTGAATTTTGTCATGTGAATGTATGGCCAACATGACTTTAAATATAGGTCCACAAATTCTTTTGACACTCCTCTCCTCAAGAGGCAGTACTTAATTCACCTCTCTATGAGAGTGAGCCGGACTTACTGATTTGCTTTATTAAAATATGACAGAAGAATGGGGTGTCACTTCTAATGTTGGGTTATAACAAGGCTGCAGCTTCTGTCTTGAGCACTCTTTCTGGAATCACTCACTGGGGAGTAAGCCAGATGCCATGAGGTGTGAGCTGGATGGTAAGAGGCCTGCATAGAGTCACCTGAAGCATTTTCTCTCCACAGAGAGTGAAGAGAGCTGAAAAGAAGATTCTCCATTTCTTCAAAACACTGCAGCCCCAGATCAACAACCTGACTCCAACCTAGTAAGAAACCCTGAGTGAGAATCATCCAGCTAGCCCCTCTCAGTTTCCCAAACTTGAGAAACCTGGAGAAAAATTTGAAATAATAAATGTTTGTTGTTTAAACTGCTAAATCTCAGGGTAATTTGTTATGCAGCAATAGATGACTAATACAATTACCAGACTAAAAATATAAGCAAACAAATTAGTTAGTTAATTAACTAAATGGAAATGGGAAGTCATTGTACATGCATGTGTTCACTTTGGTCTAACTTGCTTCTACTGTGCTTGAGTGATAATGTTGAAGCTGCTCTGGAAGGGGAGGTGATCTGACTGTCTTTTCTTTCAGCCACTGCTTCCATCTCTCTGCATTTAAAGAATAAAGGACTGCTCTGAGATGGATTTCCCTGGCCCAGTCAAGTTACTTTGCTCTTTGGCTCCTCATGTGTCTCCCATTTGGCTCTGCTTGCACATAGGTTACCTGGTTGAAGGTATCTTTCCTACATCTGAAAAGACCTGATGATACTGTAATGGGTTTTTTTCACTCCATGAAATTGGGAGGAAAATATATACACTTCATCTCTCACCTTTCCCAAAGTTTCTCCCTAATATCTGCCCCCCGGTGGGGAAGGGAGTGAGTTATACAGGTCTTTAGGTCTAAGTGGAAGTTTTGGCCACCAGAGTATGCCCCTCATATCTCCTACTTCAGGTATGGAGGGTAATTAATGGGTAGCCCTAGTTGCTGTATCCTGAATCCATCACTGAGCCCAAACTTCTCATGGCTACTCTCAGTGAAAAACAGAACATGGTAGGGATGCAAAGGTGGGTCCATTCCTATGAAATGGGGGATCTGTCTGACAGGGAACTTCTCTGACAGATAAGTTTGGCTCAAGAACTTCCCGTTGGCCTGACCAAACATTTTTAAAACTTCCTGGAGTCTGCCTCTATCTATCCCACCTCTTTACTTTCTCTTTCTCCTCCACAGAGGTGACTGCCCTATTGTCCCCCTCTAGATCGTCCCCTCTTTTCCATCACGTGTGTTTTACCCAGTGAATATTTTTGCAGCTAATCTTGGACTCTCCTTCTCAGAAGACCCAACTAATGCATGCTCCTTCCATTCTAAGGTACTCAGGATAACTGAGCCTTAATAAAGGTAGGAAATCTCCACTGGATCATGTATTATATAATTAGAATTCTGGATCATGGTTTGGCGGCCAATCCCCTAAATAGTGATTAGGTATTAATTTGCCTTACTTTGTTCACTGTGCCCATATGTCAATCACAGTTTTGATAGCAAAGGTAGTTTACCAAAGCTAGGATGGACCCAGATGGCTGGATTCCTACTCATTCTCCTTTATCTTAGTCATATCCATTATATATCAGGGCAGTGGTACACCCAGCCAAAAATAAAATTACTTTACTCATGTCTGCCTTGCAGATATATTAGCCAATGAGGGGTAAGAAGAAATTATTGGGTAGGGCTTTTAGGAACATTCCATAGGGGGAGACAGAGCCTGCCTTTTCTCCCCTCTTTCTTCCTGTCTAAAATGAGGATGTGAGGGCTACATTTGAGAGGCCATCTAGTAAACACAATGTGACTCTGAGAATAGAACTCACCCCTGAAATATGGTGGAGATTTCTCTTGTGCGAAAGTGAACAAATTTCTTCCTGCTAAAGATACAATTAATTGAGGTCATTGTTACCATCAGTAGAACCCAATTCTAATTGGTGGACAGATTCAATTATTTATTAGTCTCTGACCAACTACAGTCTCTGTCTGCTGACTCATTAATTGCACCCCATTGACCCCAAAGACTGGTATAGTTAATAGCAAGCACCCCATTTCAGAAAGGCTTATATTTTACTTCAAGCAAAACCAGGGTAGAAAAATTTCACATTGTGAGTACTCCATGTTAGAGAATGGTTAGTCACATTATAAAAGATTTTATATCCCAAAGGGATTTACTTTAACATTCTATTAAGTAAAGTCTACTGTATTTCAATATTAGTTCCTGTACCATTAAATTCATGACAGATACTGCTGTTGGGGAAAGGAAGAGGAAGCCTGTCAGAGAAAGTTACAACTAAATTCTTTAAAGTTTTTCCCATTGAAGAGGAATGAGAGAGAGAGATAAAGGCATTGCTAATGGAAGCCTGTTATCGCCCCCATTAACTCTATCAATTTTTCACCCCAACCCACAGTAGTTTGTTAGATAGCTGCTGACTATATTACTCACAGACTTGTAATAGTGTCTTCTAGTTGTCTACCAAAATCTGTTTTGCCTTCTCCCATTTGTCCATAGTGATAGAGTTAAAGCACAGCAATGATGATCCAGATAGAAACTACATTTCCCAGCCTTTCTTGTAGTTAGTGTTGGGCCTGAAATTATTTATTGGCTTTATTTGCTTAGAAGAAAATAGTTTTCACTAAACTTCCACTCTTTCCTTTTCCTGTAAGCTAAAAGAGGAAGGTGACCACCACACTCAGCATTAACCATGTAGAGGGGGACAAAATGGAAGGGCCGTGGATCCTTAAATTATTCATTAGAACAGAGCTGCCCCACAAGCCTAGATTTCTCACCTCATGGCTCTTAGAGGAGAAAAAAAAATCTTCAAGCCATTGCAATCTGAAGCCTCTTTATTTTAACAGTTTCATCCTTTTCTGAAAAATAGGCCTAATAATATGGCTTTGCTTATTACCCTGGAATCCTTAAAAAATAAAAAAAGTGTGTGTATGTGTAGGCTAAGATGCTTTCAGGACCTCTAAGAACCACAGATTCATCCATACTTTATTTCCCATAGCACAAATACATCAATTCCTTAGGAATTCAAATTAGATTAAAGAAACAAAACCCATGAGAATGTATCATAGAATCTTACCATCAACAATAACCTGTTCCCTTTAGATAACAATGCTTTAATCAGCAAAGATATAGTCGGTTGTGGTTTATTTTTGAGTCACACAAGTTCAGAGTTTCCCAAAGAGAGTGGGTTCTGGAAACCACCATGAATAAGAATCATGTTGTTTAAGAATTGTGATCCTACTGGTTGGTGGATTACCATGGCCCTATTTCAATGATGGCCAGGGTGGGTGAAGTGACCTTTCTTTAACATTAGTGCTCTTATGACTTCCATGAGGATAGAGCTGCTCATCAAAATCAGATTGGCTCTCGATTTGTGGTTCTTAGTCTCATCAAACCAAAGAATGGTTTGCAACCATCCCTACTAAAAAGATACACCAAGAGATAAAGTTGTAGTAAAAGGGCTCTGAGTAGACTGCTTTCAGATTAGTCAACATGGTGAGGACATATTGGTCCATCTCAAGGTTTTGTGATACCGGTATAATTTTGGTTATTTCAATTATATTGGTAATAATTTATTTTGATATGTAGTTAAGGTATATCAGCTGTTCCTTGTATATGATTACACATTAAAATCCAAATTTATTTAATTTTTATGAACATTAAAGTAGTTGTTTCTTTGAGTAAAACCCAACTTTTTGAACAATCCTTTTTCTAGGACTTCTTGGGTACAATAATAATGTACAGAATTTTAATGTAATATTTTAATTAAAGATTTTTATTTATTTAAGAGAGAGAGAGCATAAACAGGGGGAGGGGCAGAGGGAGAGGGAGAAGCAGACTCCCTGCTGAGTGTGGACCCTGATGCAGGGCTCACTCCCAGGACCCTGAGATCATGACCTGAGCCGAAGGCAGACGCTTAACCAACAGAGTCCTCCAGGTGCCCCGATGTAATTTTTATGTGATTATAGAAGTTGCATGTTTTACTTGGAGAACTCAGAAAGAATTAAAGAATAAGACAAAAATTACCATAAATCTGGCTACCCAGAAATATCTACTCTTAACAATTTGGTATACAATAAATTGTAATAGACTCTCTGAGATAAGTATGTACAGGACCCAGTGGATACACAGAAGAAGTGGTGGTACATTTCACATAGAGAGTAAGACAAGTGAGAGAAAGAGTAACCCTAAAAATTCAGTCCTGAAAAATTAGTAGGATGCTCTGAGTGGGAGTGAATGGGTATCCCATCCTAGACAAAGGCAAAAACTAAGTTAGAAATGTGTGTGAAGAAGAGAAACTGCAAGCTGAGTCACTTCAAGAAATCTTCTAGAGATGAAGCATATTATGCAAAAAAATATGAAAATTATACTTTAGGGGATAACTTTTTACAGGTCATAGAAAGTGGCACAGATTTAAATATGCCTCTCACTGTACTAGTCACTGTACCTAGAGGGGTATATGCTTACAAAAGACCTGTGAGGTAGATTCACCATAACTCCTACTTCATAAAAGTGGAAACTGAGACTCAGAGAGGTCAGATGATATGTACAAGGTAATAAGTGGTAAAAAAAAAAAATAGCTAAACTTGATAATGATGTTCACTGTATGGTGACAGCTGGTAAGTACACTCACTATGGTGAGCACTGAATAATGTAGAGAGTTGTCGAATCACTATGTTAAACACCTGAAACTGATACAACATTGTATGTCACTATATGTCAATGGCAAAATTTAAATATACAGATAAGTAAATAAAAATATAAAAAACAGGGGCGTCTGGGTGGTTCAGTTGGTTAAGCATCCAACTCTTAGTTTCAGCTCGGGTCATGATCTCAGGGTTGTGAGATGGAGCCCAGCATCAGGCTCCAGTCTCCGCGGGGAGTCTGCTTGAGATTCTTTCCCTCTCCCTCTCTCTCTACCCTTACCCCACATGTGCACATGCTCTCTCTCTCTCTCTCTCTGTCTCAAATAAATAAATAAATAAATAAAATCTTAAAAACAAGTGTTACAAAGGGGGGAAGAGAAACTGATGTCTACCTGACTAAAATTTTAATTCAAAGTGAAGTTGGAGAGATAAGCCAGATACAGGTATACATCTGAGAGTTGGAACTTTATAAGAAATGAGAAACTATTAGACAGATTCTGAAGAAGCTCATAGAATCCAACTGGTTTTCAAATGTCAGGCTAGGAGCAGTGAAACTGGAGCTCAGGAGAATAGTTAGGGAACTATTGTAGCAATGGGTAGCCGGGACGGGACAAAGAGAGCAAAGGCCACAGGGATAGGAGCATGAAGCCCAATCAAGCCATGGAGGATGAAATAATCTGTTGGAACTTGTAACTGATGAGCTGGGGGTAATGAAGGGAAAAGAGAATAGTCTAGGTCAATGGCTGTCAGACTTCAACTGAGCCAGAATCCCCAGGAGGGCTTGTTAAAGCAAATATTGTGCGACCATTCCTGGTGTCTGGTTCAGAGGTTTGGGGTGGGACCTGAGAATTTGCATTTCTAACAAGTTCCCAGGTGATGTTGATTGCATATGTTTCAGAATTACACTTTGAGAACTCTGCATTAAATTAGGAAAAAGATGTTTTTTACTTGTTGAATACTATGCAAAGATAACCAGGTATGAGCTGTATAAATCTTTCTGGAGCCCAGAAATGTGGTTAGAACTAAAGATAGAGATTTGGGAGTTGTCAACGTATAAGGACAGTACGAGATAAGTATCCAGAATTTAACTTCCATAGGTGCCCAATAAATATGTGTTAAGTAAATTAATGAAAAGAGAAGAGGCAAATATAAAAGAGGATTAACACTTATATGCCTAACAGAGGAAGAGAAAGCCTGGAGGATAAAACAGATGAGAAGGAATGAAGGAGGGTCAGAGTGTTGGAGGAGACAGAGGAGGGTGGACTTTCCAAGAAGGAAAGTCCCAGGAGAAGGAATATCAAATATTTAGAAGAGATTGGAGGGGGGAAGTATTTTGACTCTGGAACTTAATAGATGACTCATTACCTTTTCCAGTGATGTGATGGAAGTTAATTGCAGAATTAATTACATAGAAGAAAATAGAAAAATTGTTTCTAGACCAGGACAGTCCAATAGAATGATGAAGTGAGCCTCATAGGTAATTTTAAGTGTTCTAGCAGCCACATTCAAGAGGTAAAAACAAACAGGTGAAATTAGTTTTAATAATATATTTTATTTTCCCAATATATCCAAAATACTATTGTTTCAGTTTTAAAAGCATTTGTGAGAGATTTTACACCCTTTTCATATGAATTACCTAAAATCTAGAGTATATTTTACATGCATAGCACATCGCAATTCAGACCCCACCACACATCAAGCACTCTGTAGCCACATATAGCTACCTGGATGCAGGGTGATAGCCTGTCCTTTTATGGATTTGACTGTCAAGGAAAAGAAATAAGATACCAGTTAGAGCAAAATAGAGTTGAGAGTCTGTCTCTCTAGCCTCTCCCTTTCCCTTCTTTCCTGCCTCCTCATTCTGCTGTAAATTTGCATGTTTATATCCTGTGAACACAAGGCACTCAGTGATTTGTTACACTTTGTTTTCAAAAGTTATTATAAAATATTGCATACATGGTCCCAAACATTATATATAACAAAAACACAACAACATAACATAGTATTTACCAACCACACAACTTAAGATCCAAAATCTCTTGACATCCTTGCATATTCCTGTGTAAGTGAATAACCCTCCCTATTCTCCCAGGGTAATCATGATCCGAAATTTTGTGTTTATTGTTCCTGTACTTTTCTTTATGTACTGCAGTATTTTTAGGTATCTCTAAATAAAATGTAATTTTTGTGTTTTTAAGCTTTATATATACAGTATCATATGTATATTTTTCCACATGCTATTTTTGTTCAAAATACATTTTTGAAAATGTTAATGCAAATTACTAGAGTTTATTTTTATAGTATCCCATTTTTTAAGTATATCACAGCATATGTATTAACTTCTCTATTGATGGAGATTTGAGTTATTTAATATTTCATACTCCTATGAATCTTATCATTAAACATCAATTTTCTTATACTTAACCACCTGGTTAGTGAGATAGAGAGAGAAAGACCAACCCTCAATTGTGATTTCTCTAGGTTATACAACTAAGAATGAAATCATATATTCTCACCTTTATTAAATAATGTCAAATCATTTCCAAAGTAATTGTATTAATTTTTATTTTCCACTAATAGTTATCATTAATCCACACCCTTAACAACATTTGATATTGTCAGACCACAATTTTTGTGAGTCTGGTAAGTGTAATGATACCTCATTGTGATTTTAATCTTCTTTTTCTTGATTACTAGTGAAGACTTACATATATTTAATTTTCTTTTCTGTTTCCTTCTCTATGAAATACATGTAAATTTTTTTTGTCTCTCTTTTGTTTCATTTTTTTCTTTGTTTGCTTTTTGATTTGTAAGAGTTATCTGCATGGCCTGCACACTGATCATTTGTCAGTTTTATGTGTTGGCAAATACCTTGTCCCATTTGAGGCTTGTTTTTTTACTTTTTTTTTTTTTTTTTTTTTTGGTAAACTTCTTTTAATTAAAGAAAATCAAGCCTGAGGCACCTGGGTGGCTCATTCAGTTAAGTTCCCTACTCTTGATTTCGGCTCAGGTCATGATCTCAGGGTCCTGAATCCAGGCCCATGTCAAGCCAACTCTCTCCCTCTCCCGTTGCCCCTCCCCTCATCTCTCCCTGTGTTAAAAAAAAAAAAAATACACAAATCATAAATGCCTAGCTGATGAATGATGATTTTTTAAGTAAGCACTTCTGTATAGAACCAACCAAATATTGTCACAACCTAAATCCCTCCAACAGGTCTGAAGTCATTATTCCGTACAAAAAGTAACCAATACTCTGACTTCTTTAACAATAGTTGAGATTTTCCTGGCTACAGAATGAACTATTTTGTACCTCAATTCTATTATTTAAAACAGTGCTTGAGGGGCCCCTGGGTGGCTCAGTCGGTTAAGCATTTGCCTTCAGCTCGGGTCATGATCCCAGGGTCCTGGGATTGAGCCCTGCAGGGAGCCTGCTTCTCCCTCTCCCTCTGCTGCTCCCCCTGCTTGTGTGCTCTCTCTCTCTCAAATAAACAAATAAAATCTTAAAAAATAAATAAAGAAAACAGTGCTTGAATTCACTCATGTTGCTAAGAATTTGTTATCTTTCGATACTGGATAATGTTCTATTGTATAAACATACTACAATTTATATAGCCATTTGCTGGAGAGCATTGAAGTCATTTTCTGTTTGGGGCTTTTGAAAATAATGTTATGGACATTCTTGTGCATGTCTTTTGACATACACACCATTGAGAGTACGTATATCTACAATTTTAGTAGATACTGCCAAACAGATTTTAAAGTTGTTAGTTTTTACTCTCACTAGCAATGTACAACGGTTCTTGTTGTTCCATATCCTCATTAAGATATTGCTATTAAGTCTTTTTAAAAACTTCAGACATTTCAGTAGATTTTTTTTTTAAAGATTTTATTTATTTATTTGACAGAGAAAGACAAAGAGAGAGAGGGAACACAAGCAGGGGGAGTGGGAGAGGGAAAAGCAGGCTTCCCGCGGAGCAGGGAGCCCGATGTGGGGCTGGATCCCAGGACCCCGGGATCACGACCTGAGCCGAAGGCAGACGCTTAATGACTGAGCCACTCATGTGCCCCCATTTCAGTAGATTTATACTAGTACCATATTTTGACATTAATCAGCATGTTCTTGCTGACTAAATGTGGTTGAGCACCTTTTCATATTTGGTCACTTTGATACTGACTTTTTGTGAAGTGACCGTTCCAATGCTTTTTCTATTTTATTTATTAGATTGTTGGTTATTTCTATTAACATGTAGGAGTTTCTTCTGGGTAGGAGATCTTTGGTGGACACATGCATTCCAAACCTGCTTCTCACTCCGTGGTTTGCATTTCCAGTTTCCTAATAGTGTTCTTTTGATGAACAAATGTTCTTAATTTTATCAAAGTAAAATTTTCCCATCTTTTCTTTTATGGGCAAGTACTATTTTTTTTTTTGGTCCAGTTTAAGAAATTCTGCCCACCCCGGGTGATGAACATATCTTCTACAGCTTTAAGTTATCCGAGTTATCTTCTAAGTTACCTACCTAACTTATCTTCAAGTAGCTTTATTATTTTAGATTTTATAATTAGGTCTAGAATTCATTAGAAATTTATTTTTTCCTCTGGAATAAAGTAAGTCTAAAGTTCAATTTCCTTACAGATAGCTAATTTACCCAGCATCATTTACTGACATGACAATCTTTTCTTCCCTGAATTGTAGTGGTAACTTCAGCAAAACTCAGGTGACTTTATGCACATTTTTGGACTGTTATTCTATTATTTTAGTCCATCAACCTGCCCAGTGTACCTACCATACTGTCTTAGTTAAAATGGCTTTTTAGTAAGTCTTGATATCAAGTAGTATAAGCCCTCCAAATGTGTTCTTTTTTATTCAAACGCCTTTTGAATAATCTTGAAACTTTTCATTTTCATACTAATTTTGAATCTTAATTTCAAAGCTTATTGTCCACACACAAAAAATCACTTGAAATTTTTATTGGAATTGCAATGCAGTTTTAGATAGACTTGGAGAAAACTGGCATCTTTACAATATTGAATCTTCTAATACAAAAATATGGCATATCTTTGCATTTGCTTAGAGTTTTTGTAATTTCTCTCAATAATGGTTGGTAGGTTTCAGTGCAGAGAACATTTTTCTCAGTTTTCTCCTAAGTATCATTTAAAAATTCCATGTTTACTATCACTTGTCACTAGTACATAGAAGTAGTTTTAATTTTTTGTATATTAAGTGTGCATCTAAACATTTGCTAACTTCATTTATTAATTCTAATAGCTTATCTGTAGAGTCTTCAGATTATCTACATACATTATCCTGTTGTCCTTAATCATGACATCTTACTTTCTTTCTTTTCAGTTCTTGCAGATGTTATTTATTTGCCTTATCTTATTATAATTGTTAAAACATCCTGTATTAACATAGACCAGAGGACCATAAAGAATAGAAGCGGTTTAAAGAATTCCTTCTTGTATTCAGCATGCATATGAAACACCTGAAGATTTTAAAATGCAAATTCTCTTTGAGTAAGTCTAGTGTGGGGCCTAGGATTCTGCATTTCTAACAAGCTCCCAGGGGAAACAGATGCTGTCCATCTAGAAACTTTTCTTTAAGTAGCAAAGATGTGTGGAATATCCTTGTCTGATTCGCACTACAAGGGATTAAGCATTTAATATTTGAGCTCTAAGTCTGATGTGTATTAGAGGTTTTGCTTGTTTGTTTGCAGATGTCATATAACAGATTAATAAATTTTTATTTCTATTTACTTGTTAAAATTACTAGTAAGTATTGAATTTTATAAAATTATTTTGTTTTTAATGAAATCATATAATTGTTCTACAGTATTCTGTTAATGTGGTGAATTGCACTGATTGATTTTCAGACTTTAATCAACCTTGCATTCTTAAAATCATTTCAACTAGGTCATGAAATATTATTCTATTTATTTATTGCTGGATTCGACTTGCTAATATGTTGTTTAGGACATTTATGTCTATGTTCATACGTGATATTGGAAAGCAATTTTCATTTCTTTTGATATACCTATCAGGTTATGGTTTTATTACAACTTTAATCTCATAATTAATGCAATTTGGGAAAGGTTCCTCCACTTTTACCTTCTGAAAGAATTTGTGTAAGAATGGTTTTATTTCCTCCTTAAATATTTGAAAGAATTTACTGATAAAATCAGTTAGCCTGGAATTTTCTTTCTGTAAGGTTTTTAATTAGGATTAAATTTATTAGAGAATTTTCAATTTGTTTTATTTTTTCTTGCATCAATTTTGGTTAACACTGTTTTCCTAAGATTTTTTTCCTTTTATTTAAAATTTCAAATTAAATTTTTTTTAAAGATTTCATTTATTTATTTGTCAGAAAGAGAGAGAGAGAGTGAGCATAAGCAGATAGAGCAGCAGAGGAAGAGGGAGAAACAGACTCCTCACTGAGCAGGGAGTCTGACGCACAGGGTTTGATCCCAAGACCCTGGGATCATGACTTGAGCTGAAGGCAGTTGCTTAACCGACTAAGCCACCCAGGCGCCCCTCAAATCAAAATTTTTATAATATAGTCTAACGATCTGAAGAATCTGTAGTGATTCTTTTTTCATTCCTGAGATCAGGAATTTGTACCATCCTTTTTGGGATAAATCCTGCCAAATACTTATCAATTATGCTATATGTTTAAAGAAACTGACTTGTGGTATGGGTAATTCTCCATTTATTTGCTATTTCATTGATTTTTGTGTTCTTTGTTTCCTTCTTTTTATTTTCTTTGGGTTTCTGTTGCTACCCTTTCTCTAACTTTTTGAGACAAAATTTAAATGATTGCATTTTCATCCTTTTTACTGTTCAAATATAATGCATTTAAAACTATAAATTTTAGGGGCGCCTGGGTGGCTGAGTCAATTAGGCATTCTACTCTTGGTTTTGGCTCAGCTCATTATCTCAGAATGCCGCTTCGGGCTCCGTGCTGGGTGTGGAGCCTGCTTGAGATTCTTTCTCTCCCTCTTTTCCCTATCCACCTCCCCACCCCCCCAGTTTACTTACACATGTGCATTTTCTCTCTCTCTCTCAAAAATAAAAAGAAAAAACCTACAAATTTCATTCTAATTACGAGTTTAGTTTTATAAGTTTTGACATATCTATGCTTATTATTACACAATAAAAATAGTTTCTTTTATCCATTAAGAGGTTTTCTTTGATACTTTGGTCAATTGTTACTTTTATTTCCTCTAATTTCCATGTGGGGGGTTTTAGGCTAACTTTTTACTATTACTTTCAAGATTAATTCTACTGTGATCAGAAAACACATTCTGAATTATTTTCATTCTTTGAAAGTTTGGGGTATTGGTTTTATGCACAGCAGATGACCAGTTTTGATAAATAGTTCATATGCACATTTACCTCTCCCTTACCAGCACATTTTTTAATTGTTATCATGCCTTTTAATTCTATATGTATTTTAGGTCTAAAACACTATTCTTATATTTTGTTAAATCAATATTTATTTTTACCCACATATCTACTTTTACCTTGTTTCTTTGTTACTTCCTGCAATTTTGTGTTTCTGTCGAGAATAATCTTTTTTCTGCCTGAAAAGTCCCTTTATTTTTTTTTTCCTTAATTCAGATGACTGGCAATAAATTAAGTTATAATAGTGTTTTCTTATCTGGAAATACCTATATTTTACCAGCACTGTTGAAAGATAATTTTCTAGAGTATAAAAATTTAGGTTGTCATCTATTTTTTTTCCTCCTTAAAATTGTCATCCTATTGCTGCTGGCATCTATTGTCTCTGATAAAAAGATCAGTTATTCTCCTTATTGTTTCTTCCTTGATGGTAATGTGTTTTATTCTTTTCTGGCTTCTTTTAACTTTTTGGTTTGTCTCTGTCTTTCGGAAATCTTATTCTGATGCACCCAGGAGTGGTTTATTTGTGTTTATTCTACTAGGGATTCGCATTTTTTCTTGAATTTGTGAATTGATATCATCCCTCTGTTTTGATGATACACTTTTGTCATTATTTCATTGTCAGTATTTCAAATATTGCATCTGTCATGCTTTCTCTTTCCTGACTTTCTGAGACTTCAGGTGTACATATATTAGAAGTTTCCACATTTCTGATGTTTCTTATACTCTTTTACAAAATTGCCATCTGATCTCCATCTTTGAGTCAGGTATTTTCTACTATCTTATCTTCTAGTTTACAAAAACATTCTTCTGCTGTGTCCAGTCTGGGTTAAACCCAGTTATTAGTTTTTAATTTTCATTATTGCATTTTGTGATTTTATAATTTCCAATTGATCCTTTTTATGGATGTCAGTTTTCTAGTGGAATATTTCATTTTGAACATATGAAATATATAGAAATATTCAATAAATACTTCATATATTTTCTCAAACATGATAATCACCGTTATTTTAACGTTTGTGTCAGATTACTCCAGTGATTGGGTCATCTGGAAATTTTGAATTAGTTTTCTTTCTCTTGGCTTTTTGGTATGCCTGTAAGTTTTTTACACTTAATGACAGATATTGGACAAGGAAAGTGGAGAAGACTTTGGAGGATAAGTACCTCATCTTCTGGTAGGTGGCCTGAGTTGGAATAGATCACCTTAATCTAATCAAGGAATGGACCAACTCAACTGAAGTTTTATAAATTACCTTCTACCTCTGGTTCTCCCCTGTTCCCAGGGTTGGCTCTTCTGGGTTTTCACTGATTTTCTGGCATTCTTCCTACTTGCAAGTCTTGAACTCTGCTGAGGACTAATGAAAACTCAGTTCCTGTGCAGTAGCTTCTTGACTGTTTTGCCTATCACCTTGTGCAATATTAGAATTTATCAAATGTCTCTAGAGGGAAAATGAACGTATCTTGGACTCATTTCTCTGTGCATTCTTTCTCTCAAGGACCTTTTACTTGTGCTTCAGAACCACCGTTATCTATATCTATATCTGTATCTGTATCTCTACATACTATTATTTATATAGAGAGATAATCGAATATTGATAATGTTTAGAAATTCAGACTTTATGTTGGAAAATAAGGAGAGAGCTTTTGATTGCCTGATGTACCAGAAGAACTTGGAAGTACTTTAGTTTAAATGTTTTGTTTCTATAGAAATCTACTTAAATATTGTCCCAAAAATATATAGTTCTAGTTATCAACACATAGGCAGAGTCTAAGTAGTATCTAATGCTAAACATAATTACATCAGGATATACATAACTGAACATACTTCTTAACTGGACGTAAACAGAAACCAAAGGGTCAGGCAATAGCAAAACTCAAAATGAAAAACAAGCAAACTGAGAAAGAGTAACTGTTCTCTGGCATACACAATATCTGGGACTGAGATTTTCAAAATGGCTGATTTGACTCACTGACAGCATTTTTAAAGTTGGTTGTTTTTATTAGCTGAAGAGTAAAGTTGGCATCCTGTTGAGATGAGTTTCAGTGAGGTTTATGGTTGTTCTTTCCATTTCTGGGCTCTTGTCCTATGAGATATTATCCACTTCAAAAAGTTGTGCTATTCCAGCAATTTCTTGTTCAACATTGACAGTTGCCATTTCACAAATATTAGAGAGATTGAAAAGGCCTATAAGATCATTAAATCCATCCCCCTGGCACTGTAGGCGAAGCAAGTGAAGCAAAACTATTTTTTTGTGTGTCGGTTATATTTGGTCGGGTCGTTTCTAGTAAAATAATATGGAGTGAATTGGGTGGGGGAGTCCAGCTAAGTGAAAAGTTTCTGTGGGAATCTTCAGTGTTTCCTTTTTTTTTAATCAGTCTCAATATCATTAATCATTAGGTGCCTATTTTATATCTCAAATACATATTTTAAAACTGTTTCTGAGTTTGACTTCCACTTTTCATTTAAGTCCCATGTTCTGGTTAATTTTAGCACTGACCAGATAATCTGGAACTGAGTGGAATCCTACAACTAATAGTCTTGGAAACTTATTACCTCAATGTGTAAAATGATGAAAAATATAGACTGCATCGTTTTTAATTTAAGGATAGTGGTTTCACAGATGTTTGTATTTTTACTAAAGTTTAAGGGTGACGAAAGTGTTTTGTTCTGGTTTAATATTAAATAGCTGAATATTATTGATTTTAGTCAAATTAACTCTTTTGTATTAATGCTCCACATGAGAATATTACTAAGGAAGCATCCGTGTACAATTACTCAAACATCAACGGTGTCTATTCATTACATTTAGTTAACATTAACTAAATTTACTTTTAGATTTAAGCATCTTACAAATATCTACTTTATTATAAGATTTTAATGGACCTATCTCTAGTAGAAAAAATAGTTAAAATATTAAATATCATATGTAAACATAAGAAATTCTTTATAATCATATTACCACCAAAATGCTTTCTGACTTCACTTGTCATTAAATACTATTTAATTAAATCACCAAAATTACTTCATAGCAGGAGATTTGTAATACAAATCGGCCACATATAAATGAATAACAATCTCCCTTAGGCAATATCAAAACATCACTCCTGATGAATAAATTAAAAGAAAAAAATTGCAAGAAAATAAAGGAGATATGAACTATTACACTGTTATTAATGTCAGCTAGTTCTAAAAGTTTTGGTTTCTAAACTCTTAAACTAGGTAATAAAACAAAGCTTATTTCTTTTTTTTGTTTTAAAGATTTATTATTTGTTTATTTGAGGGAGAGAGCGAGAGGGGGAGGCCAAAGGGAGAGAGAGAATCTTAAGCAGGCTCCACGCCCTGTGTGGAGCCCAGCCCGACATGGGGCTCGATCTCAGGACCCTGAGATCATGACGTCAGCTGAAATCAGGAGTCGGACGCTTCACGGACTGAGCCACCCAAGACGCCCCTAAAGCTGATTCTTGAGAGCTTTACTATATCATTTAAAAATTTTTTTAATTACATTGTTTGGAAAGCAGAAAGAGCCAAACATTTTATAAAAGTCCTTTAGCAGCTCTCACGATGTTACATAATAAATTATGGAACCACTGTCACATGTCTGTTACTACATTTTGGCACAAAATAATTCAATATTAGAGCGCCATACACTCAGATCACACGCAGTAAGTAGGTATTGCAGGCAATCCCAACTCTCAAGGAGGCCTTTTGATGACAATGCAAAGTTCACTCAGGTATAGTTAGGACTGCTCCCATTCCAGTACCAAGTAATGAAATACCAGTTGCAAGACTCTACTCCTCTCACACTGCTTTGAACATGTAACCCAATATGTTATTTGAATAATTGAACAGATCTTCATTAGTAAAAGCAAAGTTCTCCTGCCATAACATTTCAAGAATCTGCAAGAAAAAATGTTCACAGGTGTAGTCCTTCTGTTGCAAGAATAACTATGGAAATCCACATGGGATACGGACATTAATACTTTAGAGTTTTCAACAAGACAGAGGGTCTTTGGCAGGAGACAATGACAAATGAATAGGTAAGAAAGGCTTAAGGTAAACCTGTTGGGTCAAAGAAAGTCACTCTGGAAGGATAAAGAAAGCCTTTCCTAGGTAAGAGTTGTACACATTTTCCACCCACTGGAAGGTACATTGAACTCTATACTTCCACTTCCCAGGTTCTGGGAGCATGAGATGAGATATGCCCCTTCAACTGGCCTCGTAAGGTGAGCGTCCTGCTCTACGGAATACAACCGTATTTTAAATGCCTTGGTACATATTTTTCACGTATCACCGCCCCTAAATAAGAAATATCTTTTTTTATGTGATGCCCCCCAGGATGAAGACTGCTTTGGAAAGAAAAAACTTGTAGTGCTGGATTTATTAAGAAACTGCCTGTTGATTCCCAACACAATGCCCTCCTAAAGAACACTCAACTGTAAATCCAATCACACACCAAATTCACCTTCACTACCTTCTACACTTCATTTCTCTACTTTCTACACTTCTCCACTTTTCCCCTTCACTACATCTCTTCACCTCCTCACCCTCCACTTATGAAGCATCCCTACAGTGATCGTATGTTAAAATCTTAAATCTTTAGGGACTTTGTAGATCATCAGCTCCTATCTCTCATTTAAGGACAAACAAGACATAAGAAGAAAACTTGATTTTCCCAAGTTGCTTTAGGTAGTGATAAAGCTATCATCACTAGACGCAAAATAGTTTTGACTCCCAAGTCAATGTTGTACCCTATGGCCTGTGGTTTTTCATGGACTGTGACTTCTTAAAGGCTGGCATGCCCATTCCCTGGGGTGATTCTTGTTGTCCTAGAGATAATGTGCACCTCTTGACCTTTGTGTTGCTGCCCAACTGGCTGCTATACTGTAATGCTGCAAGAAATTTAGATTTCCTACTTTGAAAGAACAATAAAAAAAAGACATAAATTAAACATAATTGCAGAAATTCAGGGCACTGTCAATCATTAATTTTGGTTTATAAACTTAGGAGAACACAACTTTGAATGTTAGGATGCTGGATTAGGAATCAAGAATCTAGTTTTTGGTTTGCTTCTAAGTACCTTTGAAAGTTTGAGTAAATTTCTTAATCCTTATGTTTCTCATTTCTCTTATCTGGAATTTAAGAGGATTGTACAAGATGACTCTTAAGGTCCCTTCTAGCTTGAAATTTCTGTGATTCCTTATCATTCAAAGTAAAGTGGAAAACTGAGATAACCACATAGGTGTATCAAAGGGTAAATAAGGCTCAATACTTTGCTTTATTTGTCTGCATATTTCAGATGAAAATAATTTCTTAATCCTGAATCACCAGCACAATTGCTTCTGCTTTGACTTTACTCTGTGTGCCGATGCAGCCAAAACTCCATGCTTCATTCATACGTAGAGTCTGGTAGACCGTGTTAAACAGAACGCTAGATTGAGCTATGTGAAATTGGCATACACTGTACTTATATTAAAATGGATCCACATTCCCTGTGGCAGAATCGGAAAGGCAATGAACACAAATATAAATAAATGGAAAACTTCAAGGCTTGTTTATGTAACTGCATTCTAGTATATGTATGAAGACATTGCAATTAGGAAAACTTTGCTTGTCAAAACTGGTCATTTAAAATTTGTTCTCACTTCCTTCTCTCTGTGATTTTTTTTTGTTTTTAGCAATGACTTTTAATCACCTCCTTCACCAAAAATAAGTTTAAGTGTCTCTTCAATTCATTTGCACTTTTACTTTCCCAGCTTTTCCTGACAGCTTTTTCTTGTGCTTGGCATTAAATAGTTCTGCTCTGGTTCCTCTGTATTAACCCTGGGGCTGAATTTTGCCTTTACGCACATACCAAGACATCGCTGGTACAGTAAACTTTTTGTTGAGTCCTTTAAATAGGATTTGAGCCTATTATTAGAACAGTGCATGCATCTAAACAATAATCTGCCCACCATTTTCTGTATTTCAAAAATTTTCCTGACAATCCTCCATTTTTAAAACCACAACTACTAAATCTCCTATTTCTAATGAGACTAAAATGGAAATAGGTTCCCAATTAAATGTTTCCCTTTACTGCACCCCCATCCTCATGCCCGGTCTCTTTCATTTTCTGTTCAGTCCAGCAGTGGACAGACACTGTATTCAAAGTAGGAATCAAGCAAATGCCTTACAGAGGCGCAGTCTCTCTCTCTCCTCTTATCTCCTCCCCCTTTGATGAGATAACCTCGTAAATCCGGGTTGCTTTTTCTAATGCAGTTCTGCTCTATGCTGATGGTTTTGCAGATTTTCCCACAATATCCTCCAAATCCTTTTCTGGGTGTATGTTCTGCATAATTGGCTCCTTGATCCCGTGCTTCTTAGTTTGTATCTTTGTACCTGAACTGCATTTAGCATCCACTGCTTTAATCACCCACAATTCAAATCCTTTTCAATCTGATAATATTGCACCTTATTATTTGCTAAGACTTCAATTTTAGTATCACTAGCAAATTCAATGATCTTTTCTCCTCTGAACATGTCCCCAAATATGTAGGCCTTATTCCCAGAGCTCTGGAAAGCTTGCTATTTCTAACCCCCTTCGAAGCTGAATTTGCCATCTATGACTGCCTTCCGTCTACTACTCTTAAATTAGTTTTCTGCTGCAATATGCTATTTTACCTCCCGTTCCCTGGGTCTGCCTTAGATATAAATCTCTGATGTGAAACCTTGTCAAATGTTTTTTGAACACAGTTTTTTCTTATCTGTTGAGGCAGTGGTGCTGCCCAAGAATGGCGGACAATTAGAGAAATATGGCCTCCCATGCGTGAGTCCATCTTGACGATCTCTAAGCAATCTTGCTAGGATTCTCTGTTTACATTCGGAGAAATCTAAGCAGTCCCTTAAAATAGACAGATAGATAAAGCAAGCCATAAGCATTTCCTGTTTTATTTTCTTAAACTTTCAGGGACAAAAGGCTAAAGTCCAATCTGTCCACGTCTGTTCTAGAGAGTACTATGTGTTGGTAACGTGGGCTTTGTCACATAGGCTCAAATCTGGGGCAGAGTGTGTAGGTTTGTGCAGTGTAGCAGTTTGTGCACAGGCTAGGGGTGCCCTGGCAAACAGTCTGGACAGACTGAAGCTACAGAACCATTGGTGATGACCAACCCTGTTCTAAGTCATTTCCATTCTTTTAAGCTGAGAACATTATTTTGAAATAAATATAGACTTTCAGAAAAAGCTGTGAAAATAATACAGAGAATTCCTGTATACCTTTCACCCAGCTTCCCCTAGCATCAGCATCTGGCATAATCAAAGCATGATCATTGAGACATGGAAAGTAACATGGGTGTAATACTATTGACTAAACTATAGACTATGGACATTTTTACAAGTGTGCCCTCTAATGTCCTTTTTTCTGCACTAAGTTGTTGTGTCTTTCGGAGTCTTCTTCAATCTGTGACAGTTCCTTGCCTGTCTGGTCTGTGACAATCTTCTCTTGTCTGTAATGATTTGACATTTTTGAAGTGTACTGGTCAGGCATTTCGTAGAATATCCCCTAATTATTTTCTTTTCCTGATGTTTTCTTATAACTACCTTAAGATTATGCATTTTTTGGCAATAACACCACAGAAATGATGTACCCTTCTCAGTGAGTCTTATCAGGGGATGATGCTAGCCCTGATCATTTGATAAGATGGTGTCTTCCAGGTTTCTCCACAGTAAAGTTACTATTTTTCCTTTTGTAATTAATAAATACTGGGGGGAGACATTTTGAGAGAATGCAAATACCATGTTTCTCCTCAAATTTCTGCCCACCAGTTTTAGCATACGTCGGAATAACTTACCTATAATGATTATTATCCCAGTGGTTGCCCATTGGTGATTTCAATTTCCCTCTTTTATTCCACATTTATTTATTGGAATTCTTCCGTTAGCGAGAGCTTTCCTTTCTCCTCTCTGTAATTATTTACTTATTCGATTTTGAACCTACATTAACATGAAGCCATGGATATTTATTTCAAGGATGATGTGGAAAAGGGCCTCCAAAGAATTCACCAACATAAAAGATATATTGCTAATTATGCATGAAAACATTGGCAATGTCCATTTAGAAGAAAATGAGTCCAAAAAAATATGCTCAGACAGGGATTCAGCATGAATAGATTGTCTGATGGATAAAACGGCTTCCCAGAACTGTCCCAGCAACCACCAGATTTGCCTCATTGGATTTAAAACAAAAGAACATCATCACTCCTGTATCATTCCTCATGAAATGTCGGGTTGGAGAAAGGTAAAACAGATACGTATAGATTCAGTACTGGAGATGATCAAATAGCTGATAACTCTAATAATTCAGGAACAGAGCAGGTAGCAGGATGTGATAATGGAAAGAAACAAAAAAATTGCCTACAAGCTGTCTATGGAGGAAGTCAAGTCGGGCAGTGGGACGTACTGGCATAGAGCAGAGGAAATTGAAACTGATAGAGAGATGATGAAATAACCCTGCCAAGCGCACCTTGTTCACCCAAGGCTGTCATTAATAAGTTGCTGACACAGTCCCAGAACTTATTCTTGATGCACCAGAGCTTGGTAATCAACAAAACTGAATCCCAGGAGTGTAGGACTGAGGGTACTGTCCTGTCCCTGTCACATCCAGCTCAGAACTGGCACAGGCCTGGGCCTACAGGACTATTTGCCAACATACCCAGTTGCAGGGAGTAGAAGAAGACAAAGGCAGGAGAAATGAAATAGATGGCAGAAAATCAACATTTTATAGCAATCATTTCATTGACAGCCTCTATTCATTCATTATTCTATTCATCCCTTCATTTCTTTGATAAATATTTACGGAGGACATACCATATTCCAAGCATTGTGCTAAGCTCTGAGAGCCCAAAGGTAAACAAGTGATGATCCCTGCTCTCAAGAGGTATTTATAATCTTCAGCTTCTCCTTAAGCCCCTGTTTGAGAACTGCTGCCTCCGATTTATTCATTCATCAACAACAAAAATATTGTAATGAAGATCTACTATGATCCCTGCACTGTGTTACACTATGGAGATATACTGATAAAAGTCTCTGTACTTGTCCTAAAAGAGCTCACAGGTGGATCTGATAAACACAACTGTGATACGGTGTGATAAGTGGCACAAGGGAGATGTGCACAGGATCTGTGACAACAAATGGAAGAGGCCCCTAGCTTAGACCAGAAGTGTCAAAGATTTCTTCACACCAAAGGCACTGGCCTGAGTCATTAAGGGATGTGAAGGTTTTCAAGATAAGGAGGTATCGAGAGGATGGCAATTCGGCATGCAGGAGGCAGCAAAGCTCATTTATTACAGAAATGCAAGTCACCAAGTGAGGCTGAATTATAACGTTCAAGGAGGAAAGAGGTAAAATATGAGAGTGGAGAAGCAAGAAGAAACCAGAAAACAAAGCACCTTGGAAAATATTCCACAGTTTAAATTCTATCCTGAAGGCCACAAGAAGCTATTTAAGCAAAAGAGGTGACTAAATCAGGTTTAGATTTTGAACAATCATTTTGGAAGCAGTGTAAAGAATAGATTTGAGAGATGTAAAACAAGAGACAAGGAGGTAATAAAGAAGGCCATTAAAATAAATCAGGCAAGACTTCTGGGTATATATTCAAAGGAAATGAAAACAGGATATTGAAGAGATATCTGCATCCTCGTGTTCCTTGCAGCATTATTCATGATAACCAAGACATGGAAACAACCTAAGGGTCTGTCAGTAGATGAGAGAATAAAGAAGATGTGAGATATAAATATATATACCCCATTGTATATTATTCAGCCATGAAAAAGAAGGAAACTCTGCCATTTGTAAAACATGGATGGACCCTGAGAGCATTATGCTAAGTGAAATAAGCCAGACAGAGAAAGACAAGTACAGCATGGTATTGCTTACAATATGGAATCTAAATAAAAAGCCAAACTCAGAAACAGAGGAAAAAAGTGGTTGCCGGGGGCTACAAGGTAGGGGAAACAGGGAGGGTTTGTGAAAGGGTACAAGTTTTCAGCTATAAAATGAACAAAGTCTGAGGATCTAATGCATAACATGGTGACTATAGTTGATTACACTGTATTGTGTAATTTAAATTTGCTCAGAGAGTAGAACTTAAATGTTCTCACACACACACACAAAGTTAAATATGTGAGGTGATGGATGTATTAATTAAACTAGATTGGCAGAGGAATCCTTTCACAATGTAAGCATATATCACATCATCATGATGTACACTTTAAATATCTTACAATTTTACTTGTCCATTATACCTTCATAAAACTGAGAAATTAATACATAAATTACATATAATACTAATATACTGAGAGGGACTACATGAATAGCAAATAAATCATATTTGTTAAATTAAAAAATAAATAAACATATCACGTAAGAAACGACTAAACAAAAAAAGGAATAGATAGGTAGTCATGGCCTTAGAAAGAAGGGAATCGTTTCCATAATTATTAAGACGTCCAGATACAATGATGGGCTGATTGTGCAGTTGGGGACAGTTTGACTTAAGAAACAGGGTACTATTCTTGGACAGAAGGAAAACAAGAGGTGTAGCAAATTAAAATGAAAAATCAGGTTATATATATCAAACTAGAGGTACCTGTAAAAAAAGGAAAATCGGGAAATGTCTAGGTAGAAGTCATGATTCTAGGACTTAGGAGAAATGAGCCTCATGCAGAGATTTTTGGAGTCTTTCTGATACTTGAATGTTCATATGAATCACCTGGGGATTTCGTTAAGATGAAGCTCCTGATTCCATGGTAGGTGTGAGGTGGGGCCTGAGGTTCTCTGTTTCCGACAGATTGTCACATGATGAGGAAGAAGTTGGTCCGTGCACCACACTGTGACTAGAACTGTCTTGAGAAACTTGCTGGAACACATTTTCTTAAGCCCCATCCCTGGAGATTCCAATCCTATGGTCAGGGTTGGGCCCATGACATCGCTTGTCCCATAAACTCGCGGTGACATCGGTACTGCTGGTCTGAGAATCCCACTCTGAGAGACTCCTTGTTTCTGGATAGTGAACACATGATTTCTATGTGCCCAGAGTGTCAGGGAATAATTTTTAGTGTATAGAAAAAAAGGCTTTCCCCAAAGAAAGGAAAGAATACATAAGATAAAGAGAAGTAGCAAACACTGTCCCCCAGGGCCTGCAGTAGACATCTTATCATCCATGTGGTCTTTGCAGCACTCTGTGAGAAACGAAGCACTATCCAGATTTTGGCAGAATAAGAAACCAGGTTCCAGAGAGAAAAAATAAACACCATTCAAGTAACACAACTAAGCTGAAGGCCTGAGGTTCAAAGTGAAACTCTGACTCTGTTTCCAGTGCTTTCCACTATGGAGAGCACCTCTCATGGACCCCTTTCCTAGGCTCCTTATATTAAATTTTTAAAAACTTTAGGCAAAGAAAAGGGACTATTGGAATTCATCCTACTTATTAACAGAGTCATTATCCAACGTGCTCGACCTTGAGCAGACTCACGGGAGTCTAGTATTACCACTGAATGGGGGTGACCAAAACTCACAGGTCATCTTCAGTGAAGAACTGTTTTTTTTCAAGTATTGTCTTCTCCTTGGCTAAGAGAAGATCTGAGACCCAAACAGACTTGTGACATTGCCCTCATGACATCCTTCCCAGCCTTCATGTCCTGTAATCAAGGGCCAAGAGGACCAGAACTTCCCCAAATTCCATCACCCAGGTAATTGTTATTAAACCCAACTTTATTTGCAAGGGATCTGACAATCACAGTTTACACACTTAAATAAAAGGGATTCCCTTCATTTTTGTGAGACTTAATCAGAGGTCTCAGAGAAGAAAAGTAACTCTGCTAAGTGGCTGACTTGGGGTCTGAACCAACGCTCTGACTCCAGTTCCTTTTCCTGCTACATAGAAAAGATTCTTGATAATAGCTTCCAAAGTTAAATCCCTCCCTTTTTTACCCAAAAACAGATCTACAAAATCAATACATTCCGCGGGCCAGACTGTATCTGGTGTTTGTTTTGAAAGCCTGAACAATTTTGGGCTGCCTTCAGAAAAATCTCTTAGCTTTATAGAAATTATCACACACACATTGCCTTTTTCCTTTTAACTAGCAAAAGACCTGCTCATGGCTCAGTCACGAAAAAAAATAATAATAACAATATATGTCCGAAAAATGAAAAACCATTGTTCTCCCTTTGTCATGGCAGTACTGCATAATAAACAGAGGGACAATAGAGAATTCTGCAGAAGGTCCCGAAGATTCCAGCACAGAGACAGACCAAAACCATTACATGGTATTAAAACTATACTCCTACATGACCTTTAAAATATATTTTACCTTCATTGCTGTGATGACCAAAACTCTGTTTTAACCCAAGCCACCAAAACTTCTAATGCATACTAGGGAAAGTATTTAAGGAAAGAGGCTGTAAGACTTGCCAATGATTCTCTCTCTCTCTCTCTTTGACACACACACTCTCTCATACACTCTCTCACACACTCTCACACACACTCTCTCACACATACACACATGCTCTGACCCATACACTCTCTCTCACACACACTCACACGTGCACTCTCACACACAGACCATCACAGAAGGAAAAATTACCAATTATTTTCTCCTCACAAGACTAAATTCAATTCCAAACAGTCTTAAGGCAATGGAAAGGGGTGGAAAACTTGCTCAGAGATCAGTGAAAGCTCTCAAGATTCCTTGTGATTAAGGAATTGATTGCTTTTAGAGCTAATGTATTCTCAATTTTGCAAGCCTATGAAAGCAGAGAACACCTGGGTTCATTTGGATATTTGTGGAAAAATGGTAGGGTATTGATATCTTTCAAGACCTGATATCATAGACATTGAACATTGTACACCTGCAATAATATTTTACATTGTTATTGTTTCTAGAGGATAAGTGATAATCTTTACATAAATAAATATAGTGTTTCAAATTATAAATTTTAAATGTGTGTCTTATTAACCAATTTATATATTATCTTGACAATTAAAACAACATTTATATAATGTTTTTATTTTGAGAGTATTATATATATATATATATAAATGAAATACATATATTTCATTTCATACCTCACAGCTAAGTAAGTTACTTTTAGACAGTCATATCATCAATACTTTATGGAATAGCAAACTAAAGCAAAAACGGGATCAGGTGAATTTTCTAAGCTTAGGACAGAAGCTAGTGCCAGAACTAGGACTATGGGCCAGGTTGCCTGGTTCCCATTTTCAACATCATTATCCAAACAAACTGTCAAATTACTTTTGGTATGTATGCTGCTGTACATACCAGCCAGAATTATTTTTTATTGTAACTTTAATAGTTTCATACAATCTTTAATTCTTGAAGTCAATTGCATCCTGTATTGGTAAGGAAAAATCAAATTCTGAAATTCAGACAAATAAAATACACTTGAAGAAGAAGAAGGAGAAAGAGGAGAAGAATCCTAAGGATGCCTGAATACGACACTCAAACTGCTCGGTAAGAACAAAACTGAGAAATCACCACCCCAAATACCATGTACTCACTCAATTTAACTTAAACTACACATATGATATATCAGCCACTACTAGACACAAAAAATGAAATAGTTCCAGACTGTAAGGGGCTTATAATATGAAATGAATATTAGATAAAATTAAAAGTGTGGAATATGCTTGTATGCAACTGATGGATCACTAAATTCTACCCCTGAAACTAATAATACACCATGTGATAACTAAACTGAATACAAATAAATTTTTTTTAAAGTGTGGAATATGCATATTTTAAACAAGCTATAATCAATATTATATGATGACAATTTTTTTTTGTGGTGGTTATCAGTCCACAGTGATAGCAACTAGATTACTGTGAGGTACATCTAATACATTGTTAATGTTTTCAATGTTTCAGTTGAAATAAACAAGTTATTAATGACACTAGCAAATAGAAACATTTGTGGATAAATCAAATAGATGTATTTAATATGAAAGATTTAAATCATATAAAAAGTATATTTGAGCGTTTTAATTCTTTGGGGAATCAAAAGATTAAATAACTAAAACCATAAGAAAAAAATAATAGGCTTCACATGGCATTCTCTCATGCCCAATACACTGCTGTGCTTTTTATGGGAAATTACAGCTGCCAGAGTTAATTTAATTTAATGTAATTTAATTGTTGAATTTGTATTTTGTACACATCATTGGAGGCCCTAAAGCAATGATATGTTTTTCTTTAAATAAATAATTTCCTCTAACAGTTTAAAGAAATGATTGGCTTAGAAGACATTAGTAGACTGTAGAGAACAACGAAAATATGCAAAGTATCACACAGAAAGATTTCCCTGACACCAATTCACCAATGAAAGCACTGAAATAATTAAGTAATCTGTATTTCTCCTTTCACAAAAATGTAGTTTAGTCTTAAATTCTCACCAAACACAAAGGCCATGGTTACAGAGCTTGGAATAGATATCATGTGCTCCTCACAACTAGCCTTTCTTTGCCCCACTTTCCCATCGTGCACTTCATGCCGCACCATCTTGCCTTGACTCTATGAATGTAAATGCATTGACACTTGTGTAGAAACATGTGCCTTACATCTAATTTATTCATGCTATAAATTGTCATTAATGTCAACAAAAACACAGTAGTCCTTAATTCTGAACAGGTTAATGGACTTAAGGACACTAAAATCTAATGAAAAGAAGAATGAAACATGAAGAAAAACTACCTTATATCTGGCTTGAGTTATGAACAGTTGGGTATTTGACTCCTCTGGGTATCATCTATTTTCAAGTCACATCTTCTGTCTTCCTGCCTCCCCAGAAGCCTTCATCCTAGCAGGGCTCCTAGTCTGAATCTCTAGGGGTCCAGAGAAAAAAGGATATGCCTGCCCTTGAAAATTCTTACTTCCTTTCCTTTTTGAAGGCAGAAGGATATACCTAAAAGAAAATGATTCAGTAATGAGATGGAATATATATATATTCACCTTATATACTTTTCAAATTCTTACTATGTTTTGGGAACTGTATACTTCTTTAATCATCATTATGTACTAGTGTGGGCAACATTATTATTTGCATTTTACCAGTGGGAAAACCAAGGCAAATAAAGTTAATAACTTGCCCAAGGTTGCACAGCAAGTAAAGGGACAATGTGAACTTCTTCCTTGGTTATGATTAACCCTGAGCTGGTTTTCAGTAAGATGTTCAACTGCCATACCTTGGTCTTTGTGTTGCCTGAGCTCTATGCAGGCATTCATCAAGCCATCCATGACCACACTTGATTGTACACACGCTTGTATACAAAACTCATGCCAAATTCTGCTCTCATGTTTCCTCTCATGACAGTGAAATTGCTTTGGTATCCACACGTTCCCATGCAGCCAAATACCCCTCCCTTCTCAGAAGCAGAAGGAAACTGCATTTCTTCTCTATCTCTACCTCTGAGATGACTCTGTGAAAGTGCCTCAGGCCCGTGCGACACTGACCCACACACCCAATTTTAACTCTTCCATGTCATTATGGCTGTAGAATAGAGTTCCCCAAATAGTAAAGGTGGTCAGTGAGATTTCTTCTCAAAGAATTTCAATAGTCATTGTCATTGTCACTGTGGTGTGTAGGGAGTTGGCACATACCACCTTGAGTGATGGCACACTGGTAACTTGAAATTAGCCATGGCAAGAGTATTTATAGCATAGAAGTTGGAAAACATTACAATGCACAGCATTTTCCCCTCAAAAGCTGATTATTAAACATTTACAAGTGTTGCTTATGCTTCTCTTTGAATTCCTTTGGCTTTCCTCAACCCAGAAGGTTTATTTATTTTATTTCTTTTCCTCTTTTTCTGTGGATAAGGGTGAACAAGACGGGATCCACATGCATTCTTTCCAATCTTTTAGTCTTATACTTGTTCTAATCCTTCTTGAACTATCAGAGACCTTATTATCTAGTGGTCAAAATGAGGAAGGGTAACAGGTTAAAAGAAAGTAGGGAAATTTTGGTTCATGCTTCACAAAATGTACTCACAGGAATAATGTGATGCGATTGCACATGGAACATGTCCCAACACTTTTGGATGGGTACAGTGTTGTCAGAAGAGAGTAGTCATTCTGAGGGTCCTGAAACTCATAGGGTGGTCTTCTTCATGGCCTCCAGGGGCTGACACATGCTTGCTGCTTTTGGATGCTTCCTGCCCTTCATTAAAATCCTGGTGACAAAAAAAATCACAAAGACTTCCATGTCCAGGGATATGGAGTAGGTGTATCTTCCCTATTTATCCCACTAAGTACAATGACAGACTGTGAATTACATGTAAAACAAAATAAAAAGACTTGAAGAAAAGAAGAGGGGCACCTGGGTGGCTCAGTCATTAAGCGTCTGCCTTGGGCTCAGGTCATGATCCCAGGGTCCTGGGATCGAGCCCCGCATCAGGCTCCCTGCTTGGTGGGAAGCCTGCTTCTCCCTCTCCCACTCCTCCTGCTTGTGTTCCCTCTCTCGCTGTCTCTCTCTCCGTCAAATAAATAAACAAAATCTTAAAAAAAAAAAAGATGAAGAAAAGAAGAAAAACCAACTAAACATCTGAGTCATGAGAAATGACACAGTGAAGAGTTCCCTAGTGGTTTTTTTTTTTTTTCCCCTCATATGTTTCAGAGATGGGGCTAAAGAAGTCAGCAGCCCAAGGCACAGACAAAAGAACCCCCAATAAAAGCCTCTCTGTCTAGCCAAAGGACCAGGAAGAGGGCAACCTAGGAAGACAGAAAACATTTAGATAATCATTTTTCTACTCTAGCCAAACACCACAAACAAACAAAATGCATCCCCACGCCCAACCATGACAGAAAATCCAAGTGGGCAGCCCAGACTTGAGGCAGCATCCCCTGAGGCTGTAAGAGGTAGCCCAACATCTTTGCTGGGGTGGTGTCAGGGAAGGCCAAGTGGGGATCTGAAACTTTCATGCTAATCAGGTGATAATGGAATGCCCCCTTTCCCCTCATGCTTTAGTGGAGATGATGGAGACAATATGGGAGTCCTGAACTTCCACTCCCTCAACTGAGGCCACCCGCAACATAGTGTTGGTGGAGACCACCTGGGAAGTCAAATTTCTGTTCCCACCTAGTAGTAGCAGAGTAAAGCTAGGTTGTAAAATGGGGGGACCAGTGGGGAGCCTAAATTTTTACCACCACTTAGCAGTAGCAAGGAGGCACCCTCCTCCCCGTGCTAGAGTGGTGTCAAAAAGAAAGCTAAAAGAAAAGATCAAAAATCTCTTAAGAGAATACAAAAATGGCCAAGTTCTAACAAAAAATTATGCATCATGCCAAGGACCAGGAGATCTCAAGCTGAATAAGAAAAAGATGATCAATAGGTAACAACATCTGGGCAAACTGGATATGCACATGCAAAAGAATGAGATGGGCCCCTATATACCATTCAAAAAAATTAACTGAAAATGGATTAAAGATTTAAATGGAAGATCTGTAATAAAACTCCAGAAGAAAACAGGGAAGAAGTTCTTTGACATTGGTCATGACAGTGATTTTTTTTGGATTTGACACCAAAAGCAAAGGCAACAAAAGCAAAAATAAATTAGTGAGAGAACATCAAACTAAAAAACTTCTGCACAGCAAAAGAAACCATCAACAAAATAAAAAGGCAGTCTACAGAATGAGAGAAAATATTTGTAAGCTATCTATCTGAAAAGGAGTTAGTATCTAAAATATATGAGGAACTCAAACTACTCAATAGCAAAAAAAAAAAAAAAAAAAAAAATGGGCAGAGGACTTGAATAGACATTTTTCCAAAGAAGACATACAAATGTCCAACAGGTACCGGAAAAAAATACTCAACATCACTAATTACCAGGGAAATGTCAATCAAAATTATAATGAAATAGTACTTTAGCCCTCTTAGAATGGCTGCCATCAAAAGCAGAAGAGATAGCAAGTGTTTCAGAGAACATGGACTAAAAGTAACACTTCTAGACTTTGGGGATGTAAACTGGTGCAGCCTCTATGGAAAATAGTATAGAGGTTCCCCCCAAAATTAAAAGTGGAACTACCATATGACCCAGAAATCCCATTTCCATTTATATATCTGAAGGAAATGTAAATATTATCTTCAAGAGATATCTGCACCTCTGTGTTCTTTGAAGCTTTGTTCACAAGAACCAAGACATGGAAACAACCTAGGTATCCATAATAAGAAAAATGTGATATAGAAAGAAAACAGAATATTATTTAACCATAAAAAAGATAGAAATTCTGCCTTTTGCAGCAATATAAATAGGCCTTGAGGGCATTATTCTAAGTGAAATAAGTCAGACAGAGTAGGACAAATGCTGTATGATCTCACTTATATGTAAAATCTAAAAAAAAAAAAAGTGAACTCATAGAAACAAAGAGAAGAATGGCAGTTGTCAGTGGCAGGAAAACAGGGGAAAGGGGAAGATGTTGGTCAAAGAGTACAGACTTTCAGCTATAAGATAAGTTCTGGGCATCTGATATGCATTATAGTGACTATAGTTAACAATACTGTAATGTAAACTTGTATTATATACTGTACTGTATACTTATATTGCTAAGAGAGTAGAAACTAAATGTACTCACAAGAAAAGTGATACGTAAGATGTACAGATGATAGCTGTACATAAGATAACAGAACTGTTAACTAACCTTACTGTGATACTCATTTTGCGATATATATGAGCATCAAATCATCACATTGTACACCTTAAACTTATACAATATTATATGTCAATTATATCTCAATAAATGTGGAAAAAATAAAAACACATGTAAGAAAAAAATAGATGCCAACATCGAGTTGACAGAGATATTAAAATAATCTGGCAAAATTTTAAAGCAGCAATTCAATAAGCAATTATAAAAACACTTGAAAGAGATAAAAAGGAGAGATAAACACATCTACAGTTGTCGTTGGATACTTCAACATTCTTCATTCAAAAAGTGCTAAAACAACTAAACAGAACATCAGCAAGGATCCAGAACTCAGAAACACTATCCACCAATAGGAGCTAATTGGCATTTTTGGAACACTCCATTCATCAACATTAGAAGACCTACTCTTTTCAAGTGCCCATAGAACATCAACCAAGATAGATCACATCTTATTCTATAAAACAAATCTCAACAGTTTTAAATAAATTGAAATCATACAGTATGTTCTCTGACTCAGTGAAATCAAACTAGAAACCTGTAATAGAAAGATACTAGGAAATTCTCCAAACATCTGGAAACTAAACAACACCCTTTCAAATAGTCAATTGGTCAAAAGAAATTGGTCTAAGGGGAAATGAAAGCAAAACAAAACACTTCAAACTGAATGAAACTAAAAAGGAAACATAGTTTGATTTCCTAGACCAACAATCTCTTTCTCCTGTTTCCTAACTGTGGACATTAGTGTCCCTATGGACATGAGGAGAAAGGAGAGGAGAGGAGAAGAGGAGAGAAGAGAGGAGAGGAAAACTTTGACCTAAGTTTCAGGTCTAAAAAAAAAAAAAAAAGCAAAATGTTAACATTCCAAAACTTTTTGAGAAAGAAACATAGGAGTAAACTTCTCAAGATCTAGAACTAAACATAAAACTTGTAGCCTTGACAATGAAAGTGTGATCCATAAAAGGAAACATTGACAAGTTGAAAAATTTTGCTCCGTGAAAGACCTTGTTAAGAGGATGAAAAGAGGGCGCCTGGGTGGCTCAGTTGGTTAAGCGACTGCCTTCGGCTCAGGTCATGATCCTGGAGTCCCGGGATCGAGTCCCGCATCGGGCTCCCTGCTCAGCGAGGAGCCTGCTTCTCCCTCTGACCCTCCCCCCTCTCATGTACTCTCTCTCATTCTCACTCTCTCAAATAAATAAATAAATCTTTAAAAAAAAAAAAAAAAAAAGAGGATGAAAAGACAAGCTACATGGTGGGAGAAAATATTTGCAAACCCCGTATCTGATAAAGGGCTCATACCAAGAATACATAAAAACTCCCAAAACTCAATGGTAAAAACAAACAATCCAATTAAAAAATGAACAAAAGACTTGAAGAGACATTTCACTGAAAACAAGCACATGAAAAGATAATCAACATCATTAGCCAGTAATGAAATGCAAATTAAAACCACAATGACCTATCACTACACACCTACCGGTATGGTGGGAAAAAAAAAAATAGTGACAACACCAAACGCTGATGAGGATGCACAGAAACTGGATCACTCACACATTATTGGTGGGAAGGTATGGTATGGCCCCTCTGGAAAACAATTTATCAGGTTCTGATAAATTCAGAAGAGCCAAAAACTGGAAACAACCAGATGTCCTTCAATGAGTGAAGGATTAAAGAATCTGTGGTGTGTTCATCCCATGAATACTATTTGGGGATAAGAAGGAACAAAGTCTTGCATACAACCACCTAGGTGAAATTCCAGAGAATTATGTTGAGAGGAAAAAAGCCGATTTCCAAAGTTTATATACGGTATGATTCCATTATACAACATACTTAAAATGACAAAGTTACAGAAATAGAGGACTGGTTAGTGGTCACTAACGTGTAAGGAGAGGGTGGGCATGGGAAAATGGATGCGTCTGCAAAATGGCAACCTAAAGCATCTGGTGAAGGTGGAATTTTCTGAGTCTTGACTATCAATACCGCTATCTTGGTGCGATATTGTATTATAGGTTTGCAAGATATTATCACTAAGGGAAGCTGCATAAAACATACGTGCGCTCTTTCTATAAAACTTTGTGTGAATCCACAGTCATCTCAAAATGTAAAAGTTTCATCAAAAAGAAAGTCAGGTACCGAAATTATGAGGACACCCAAGGACTGAGGCACTGCCTGGTCCTGTCAGCCTGCCAGTCCTGAGCCAGGTCCATCCCTGTGATGTCTTGCAAACACCCATCGAAAGCAACTCTGACACCCTTGCAGTGCTCCGGGCGTTTGACTCAGACATCTGGTCATAACGCCTCTCATCCTATGCTTCCCAGACCTGCCTGGCTTCTGGCCTTATGATTTGTCTTTCTGTTTATAATTTCAAATCATTTCTTTATTCCTGCCAATTAAACCCCTTCTCTGTCTTCGGTCATTCACTGATTTCCTGGACAAACAAGCTCTTTCTCCTGTTTCCTGACCTTGGCCCTTAGTGTCCCTCTGGCCACGGGGATGGAAAGGTCTCCAGCGCTCCAGCTAGTAGGTGAGGCTGTGCATCCTGGGGGAGGGACTACAACACTGAAGCTGACTGATTAGGTAGAGGGTCGCTAAGACCCAGTAGCCAAAAATTTGAAGGTGAGGTAATCTCTCCCTCCTTGCTCTTTGTGAATCTTCCCATTTCTGTGGTTAGAAGGATTATTGAACAAGACATTGTGGCCTATGTTCTGGGCTAGATCCAGAAAACTAAATGTTTCCTTTTCCTCAGATCATCAACGTTCTTTCTCCATGCAAAACCAAAGCTAAACAAACAACATTAAGCAGAGGGACGGAACTTGAGATTTTTCCAATTTAAGCCAGTAAGTGTCATACTGTTAAAAACGTGAGTCTCTTAAAAAACAAAAACAAAAACCTCCGTATTCTCTCTTTCATTAACTGTCAGCAGTGGATGCAGATACTCCCTAAACTGACACCCCGATCTCTGGCCTAATGTGCCCCATATTCAGTGTGGCTGAGGGGAGGAACAAACAACCTGATTCCGTTGGCTTTATCTGAAACAATAGTACCTAGTACCTGTGCTCTGACATCAGCCATTACTAACAAAAATTCTCACTGAAGCTATCTGAACAAATGTCATTTTTTTTTTTCCCAGATGGCCCATGTTTTTTTCAGAGAGAAGAGCCGCACACGCTATACGTCTTGGCTGCACTGGAACAGACTTCTCAGGAAGAATTGGACGGCAGAGTCCTTGAATTGTAGAAGAGCTGATCTCCGAGGAAGAAGAGGTGATGTCCTCTGCTCAACCCTCTCTATCTAGCTCCTCACCTCTGTGCACAAGCCGCAGGATGCAGGCACGGTTCTGAACCTGCTCTCTGGGCGTGTTTTATTTCCTACCGCTCTGACAAACCTATCACTGAATTTACTCTGGTAAGAAGCAATTGTAAAACCAACTCGTGTGGTACAAAAAAGCAGGGGAGAAATGGCGGCGCCCCTTCAAACACCGTGTCTCTGGGCAGAAGAGCGCAAAGGAGAGGAAAAAGAGCAGACACCCCAGTCGTCAGTGTCCAAAGTGACTTGTTTGGATGTCTGCTGAAATCAGAGGCACTTTTTAAAATAAGTCCAACAACTGTGCTTGGGCTTTCTTCTATCTCCTCCCTCCAGGTTTCTCCCACGGTCTCAAATTGCATGGAATTCCATTCTCTAATTTTTCATGTGAATTTTATCAAAATCTCCAGCCATCTTTGGGAATGTTTACTTTAAAATTTCTTCCCTTTTTAAGCTGAAGAATCTTTGTCTCAAAGGATCATAAAATATTAAACATTTCCCTAAATCTAAAAAGGGAATAAGATCACACAATATTTCAAAGGTCCAGTCAACATCTGACCACGTTGCTCAAGAGGACAAGATAGAAGAATACCACGCGGAAATAGTTTAAGAATGGTTGTTTTTCAAAAATGTCAGCTAAGCCATAATTTCTATGTTCATAAAAATTAACATAGGCCACTCTTTCAGGAAAAAAATTTCCAAAATATTCAGTCTCCCTAGTTGTTTTGCATCTGTGTTTGGAGCCAGCCACACTTTTCTCGATGGTTCTAACTCCTCTCTCTTATGGGTCCCTTGCACCTGCACTCAGTGTTTCCATTTTATTCCCAGCTCTCCCTTCATACCCAAAAGGTGACTCATTTTGGTGGTAAATGAACAAGAATATACCCATGGCTTGAATATTTTCAAATCAGTGTTAAATGAATGCAGAAGATTATCCTTAAAATACCTGTCACAATTCAGGTGGCATCTGTTTCAAGAGCACAAATAATCCAATATTTTGTCGTCTCATCATTCGTGGCTTTTTGAGAGAAAACAGCAGAACAAGCTGTAAGTGAAACCAAATAAACAAATTTTGTTTTTGACAAGGGGGACCAATCAGTCTATTTTAAAACCTGTGTGGAGGTGCACGTATTTTGACAAACTTTTAAAGCCTGTATTTTCTGAATTAATATGTTTGTCCAAATACCAGTTGATTTAAAGTGAGAATGAAGATGTCATCCGTGCTCCACTATATATATTATATAAGCTATCTGTAAAAAATTACACATTTACATACACATACATATATATAAACTTTCTAAATGATCAGATAAGGCTTCTTAATTCTTATAATTGAAACAAATTTAAGCTTTATGTTAGAGACCAGGTCATGCCTTTGGAGAATTTAAAATAGATAAAAACCATGAATAGTAAGTTTTGCATCTTTTGTCTTTCCTTTTCTATTTGTACAAACAAAACAAAACAGAACTGTATCTCTTAAAGGTTGCCATGCAAGTTGCCGAGATGCATGATTCTATATAATTCTATCACTCCCATACTCATATCAATATTTAGAAATTTGCTCTTGAGAGAGATTGATTTACCATATGTGGTGATAACAACCATTACAAACTCCCAATATTTCACAAACCATGATATAAATTGACTTTACTTCACACTCCTGGATGCCATTAGACTCCTCCCCTACCAGGGAAATTGTTTCCATGGTAACCGAAAGGGAAAAAGCACAGGGAGGGGAAAAAAAGGCACAGAAAGCTAATGAAATGAGATATCTATGGAATAAACAAAATGTGGGCAAGTGTGGGATGTCCTAACACTTTTATTGTTTCTAGATCCCGCATACTTCTGGAGACGCTAAGGCCGTACTGTCTGACAGAGCAGACAGTGCCTGAGGATGGTCTTGTTAAAATGTCCAACAATAGGCAGGGCTGCCTGCTATTTCCCAGTGTAAATGGAGCCTGCTGAATCTTTCTATCCACACCAACTCTGTAGAACGCGTGTGGGCATGGCTGGACTGATTCAGAGCACGGCAGATAGTTAGCTCGGAAGCAGAGCTGTTCACAGGAGCACCGAATCGCCCTTCCTAAGGTAGCTGCAGTTCTCTTTCTAGCCACACACAGAATTCTCCCGTGGGTGTCGAGCACTAAAATCCATTCAGACCATTTGGGGCGCTCCGGAAGTTCTCTAGAATGAAACATTAGGTAGCACCTGCTTTTATCTTTTTCTTCATGTTGCTGAAGTAAAATATGCAGCTAATGTAATTTAATTTTTATTAGATTCTGCATATATGTGGCTTTCAGAATGAACTCAGGGGAACACACATTACTCATAAACATATACTTTTTAATTAATTTTTCTTTGTAATTCAAAGTAGATGTCTAATGCATTCATGGAACGATATGCACTCCCTCTGGGGGGCAATTTTAATACCTGCAATTCCCCAGATTGTTAATCAAAGCCTTTTTAGCCTTGTAGATAATTTATATCTGCTTAATGTTCAGAAGGTTGAAATTGCAGCCATATGAAAAAAAAATTCTTACCTCTGACAAAATCAGAGAAGATAAAAAAACCCCATGATAATTCTACAGAAATGGAAAATGGTGGAAATATCCTTTCTTTCTGAGCTGCTTTTTGTGAAAATATTTTGTGGCTTTATGTAAAAAAAAAAAAAAAAAAGCTTTTTTTTTTTTTTTTTTCTGGAAAACACAGTGAAACTGCTTGGCTAAAAATGCAGCAATGGCCAGAAATCTCCATCTCAGAACATGCCTATTTCTAGTAGTTTTATATTTTGGAAGAATACTTTTTTTTTTTTTTTTTGCTTCTTAAGAAAAATATTACTGGCAAAAAAATTTACATGGGAAAAATTTAGATTTTGTGGGGGTTCAATTTAGGTTTAAGTTCCGTTTTTGCTAGCTCTGAGGCTCCTTGTGTTTCTCTCCTGTTATGTTACTGTGTGACCCTGTCATTAAGCTCAGTTGTGTCCAGCACATAGTGAGACAAGGTGAGAAGAATGGTTCCGGCTACACCCTGAGCAGTGGCTTTAGATCCGGAACTGTGGAGATGAGGCGCCATAAGTCAGAGACGGAACAGGGACGGGAGCACCATGTGCTCTCCATCTGGGATCCTTCTCCATGATGTGGCACTGCTCCTTGAGAAGTGTGCCTGCTTGTGTGAGCAAGTGCACATATACGAACACGTTCCCCTGGACACACACACACACACACACACACATTTTGCCTTGTAGGTACATAGCTACATCTTTAAGGAAAAAAAAAAAAGATTTTATCTAATTATTTGACAGAGAGGGAGAGAGAGCACAAGCAGGGGGAACTGCAGACAGAGGGAGAGGAAGAAGCAGACTTCCCGCTGAGCAGGGAGCCCAGTGTGGGACTCCATCCCAGGACCCTGAGATCATGACCTGAGCTGAAGGCAGACGCTTAACCGACTGAGCCACCCAGGTGCCCCACATAGCTACATCTTAACTGAAAGTGACATTTCAACAGTGGGGCAAGGAATAGAATGGTGGACCCTTAGAAATGGAAGGAAGGTTTGAGAATTCTGCATCTGATCTCCCATGTAGGGGGACGGTGGGGGAGGAGTTCCCTCGTAACAGAGCTGACTGTGGATAATTCAACTTAGGCTTAAACATTCCAGGGAGCAGGCACTCACTATATATGAGCCAAGCTAGAGCATTGTGAGACAGCATGAACTTATTAGAAAGGGGCCTTTTATATAATCTTACATCTACCTTTAAAAATATTCTACTGGTGTTGTACTCTAAAACCAAATAGAATAGGATGAATTTTTTTTTCTTACTGCCTGGCCGTCCTTAAATCTGTTTAACACAATTGCCTTCCCCTTTTCGTGAGCTAAACATCCCTCTTTGCCTCCTTGATTCCTCCCATGATAGGGCTTTGGGAACCCTAGTACCTCGGCCGACCTACTTGAGCCAATTTGGCACCCAAACTGGATACAGTATTCTAGATATGGTTATTATTTACATAGTGGAGAGTGCAGTGGGTTCTGTTTTCATTTATTAGCAGTTTGTTTTTATTGGTGCAGTACAAAATCAGATGTGGCTGCATTTTCACAGACAGGTCATGCTGCCAGTTCACATTGGACTTATAGTTATCTTTACACTCTTAGATCTTTACACTGCTTGAAGTCTGGCCTTCCCGTTCTGCACTGGGCAGCTGACTTTCTGAGGCTAACTGCAGAACATTCTGTTTATTGCTGTTACAATTTATTTCACAGGTTAAGCCTTCCTTTTAGCCTGTTCATATCATTTTCAATCCTTAGCTCTATTATTTTAGTATTTGCTGTTAAATTGGGATTTTGAGTCAGTCACAAAGTTGGACAGGATGTGATTCATGACTCAGTCTAAGTCCTCAGTAAAATTTTACACAGGCCCAGGTGAAGAAAGGATGTCTGGGCTGCTACTAGAGATTTCTCTTGGAGTAACCAGAATATAGATTTTCTGATGTTTAATCAACTGTGAATCCACCTAGCTGTGCTATCAGACCACATTTCTAAACCTCACTCAGTAAGGAAAACTATGGAAGAGTTTATATAGCTCTTGAAATTAAGGAGTACTCTCTGTTGCTCATTTACTGTTTTATGTGTGTGTCAAAAGAAAGGTGATGAATTTGACGTGACCCATACACCTTGTGCTGCTTCCAACATTCTTTCCTTCTGTTCACTCCTTAGCTTTATTGGGCATTTCTTCTTAGTGGTATTTTTCTGATACAGTTATCTTCTGCTGTAGAAATAATTTTAATAGTTTGATCCGAACATTTATCTCTCTTTATTTAGAAGCTTCCCACCCTTGTAAGATAATCTCTTGCCAGATGCATTTTTCCTGATCATCATATTGCCAGTCCCTTATCAAGAACTCAGGCCTTAGTGTCACAACCTCTAGTCCAAAAAGCCAAATCCTATCACTTAACATCGCTTTGGTCTGCCGAAAAGTCACAATACTCAGTAAGAATGAGCTGATGACATCACCTCAAAAAGTGGTTTTTTGGTTTTATTTTTGTTTATGTTTTAAATATTGTCATCATTTCTTTGTGTGTACCTGCAGAAATGGGAAGGCGCTAGTGGATTTGAGGACTCTGGATAAGGCCTCTATCCTTGAGGACATAATTTTCAGGAAAGAATCTCAAGCTTCCATCATGTCAGGATGTCGGCTGTCTGACTGCCTCTTCTCTCTGCCACAGGAACTGCTCCCGTAGGGAAGCAGCTCAACGGGGCTGAAGAGACAAGAATAGAAGAAAAAGCAAGTTGAGGTAAGAAAGCCAGAGAGTAATTCTGGGTCGTGCCTGAGCTGACCATTCACCAACCACTGCCCAGCCATGCACCAAGAACCCTGGTGCCAAACAAGAGATCTCATAACTCTGCCTCAGAGTCATAGACGATCCCTTCTGGGTCCATATTGCACCCCCACATCTAATTCAGAACCTTGTTTCTGTTCTGGCATTCCTAGTTTCCAACCTAATACCACATGCCTCTGTCTTGGCCCATCTAATTTCCCATTTTGTATTGAAGCTTTCCTTGAACTACCAGGTTTTAATGTCAACCTCACCCTCACAGTTATTTCTTAGGTCTGTTAGATGATATTTTGAGAGGCCATTCTGATGCTGTGGACATTTTGTGGCTCTGGGCATGAGAGATGGAGTGAGGAGCAGAGATGAGGCAATTATTACTTGGTAATTATTTGTTTCCGCAAACATTTTCTTTTTAGAACCAGAAAATGCCCATGATACCAAAGTCTGCATCAAAATAGTTATTTCAATACCTTTCTGAGGGCTCTGGGTTCAGCTTCTGATCTCAGCTCTGTTGAAGTGGGTCCTATGTTATATCACTCCACACACTCACACCCAGACCTGGCCCTACGAACTTGACCTTCCATCCTGAATCCTACTTGCCAACGCAAAGAATTCAGGTAATTGTGGGAATCAGTTGAGCTGCTTTTACACAATTCTGACCAGTCCTAGTTTCTTTGTACTTATTATGTAGAGGGGAAAAAAAACAAACCTTTCTTTATGCTGCTCACCATCTCTTCTGCAGCCTGCACAAGAACAGAATCTGGGACAAGCAGCACAGAGTAAAATGATTTGAGAGAGCATAAGAGTTCAAATATGGAGCCTGGTAATACAAATATGGTAGTAGCTAGAGTTTGGAACATGAGCATATTCCACAGATTTTATACAGTTATTTTTGTATAATAGGACTACAAGCTTTCAGATGGCTAAAGAAAGATGTAGAACATTACCAGAAATCAGTGATGGACCACTGCAAGGGAAAGGACTATTTCTGCTAAGGATTACTGTGAGTTTGGAAGGCAAAGGAAGGGGGACAGCAAAAAGATATTTGATTCAGTTCTTGATAGATGTTAAAATTTCCCAACATCCTGGCCTTTTAGAGTTTTTTTCCAAACAGCACAAGGCAACAGAGTGACTATACGATCAGGGCAGATATTTCTGTGCCTTTATCGAGTGCCCCTTGATGACTCACAAACATGTATGTCCAGCCCTGGCCTCTCCTCTGAGCCGCAAGGTAATAAATCTAACTCCCATCAATATCTCAAAAGAATCTAAAATGTAAATGATCCAAACCAGGATGCTTGGTTTACCTTCTTTCCCAGGCCTGCTCCCTATGTCAGTAATTAAGGGTTCCCTACATTCCCTCTTTCAGTGAGTAGCACCATCATCCATTTACCTGCAAAGTCAAAAACATAGGAGTCCTCCTTATGTCCTTCACCACCCACACCCCATTCATCAGGAAGTTCTATTAGCATTTTCTTATAAATATATTCCAAATTAGCCACTTCTTCTTATGTCTATTGCTGCCAAACCATCATCATTCCTTAATTGGGCTACTTTACTAGCATAGCATCCTAACAGGTCTATGTGTTGCCCTCTAGATCAATTTACATATTTCCTTTGTTCAAAACCCTTTTATGGCTTTCTATTGTAGAGAAACAAAATAATGTGCAAATTCTTGAGAGGCCTCTTCAGTCCCATATGATCTGGTTCCTGCCAACCTCTTTATCTTCACCTCCTATCTACTGTCCACCCTCACTGTGCTGTCTTTCCACTGTTCACTCCCCCCAAAGCTTTCCCCACCTCCATCTCCTTTGCACTGAGCCTTTTGGCTGCCCAGAGCTTTCTTCCTTCAGATCTGCACATGATAAGTTCTCTCTTATTCAGATCTCAGCTCAAATGTCCTTCTGTGACAGTGGCTTCCAATCACCCTACTTAACATTTCTGAAGGTCACTCTTGATCTCATTGCTCTGTAGTATCTTCTTCATTGTACTTGCTATCTAAAGTCTTACTTACTGATCTACTACCCTACTCATTTATTACCTGTTTCTCCCACTAAAATGTAAGTTCTATGAGAACAGAACCCTAATATGTCTATTTCACCTCCACATCTCTTGTACCTGAAACATGGCACTCAGTAAACTTACCTGATGAATGATGTAATGCAATGAAAATCCACCTCTCTTTAATTTCTAAATTCTCCTTATTTAAATGACTTTAGTGATACTTTCTGAATATTAACAAAATGCATAAAATCTTAGCTCACAATGACAGTATAGACCATTATTGATTCAAACAAAATTTATTTAGCTACTGAAACTAATGAACTAACAATTATTGATTTATAACAGGAAAATGTTTTTAGCAAACATTTTCACTAGAGACCATTAATATTTTTTAAAGATTTATTTATTTATTTTAGAGAGAGTGAGAGAACTGGGAGAGGGACAGAGAGAGAGGGGGAGAGAAAGAGAATCTCAAGCAGATTCCCCACTGAGCATGGAGACCAATGAGGGGCTCAGTCCCATGACCCAAGATCATAATCTGAGCCGGAATCATGAGTCAGATGCTTAACCGACTGAGCCACCTAGACGCCCCTAGACACCATTAATATTTTTAATCTTTTGTAAGACATTATGATGTGAGGTTGCAACTTGATACAAAGGAGAGTGAATGGCCAGAGAAATAAACTTTTTCCTTGATAGTCTTACTTTATTACTTATAGATATCCTTGAAAACACCGTAAGTTATATTTAAAAACCAGTAAGATGTATTTCTAAATCATACTTTATAACTTGGGAGACATGATTTAACTGGGAACGATCTCAAATCCATATCTGAACAGTAGTATGCACAAGATTAAATCAAAAACTATTCATATACTACTAAACACATACCTGACAAAAACTCAGTTTGAATATATATACCAAATTTGTACATAGACACATCAGTCAGCAGAAGCTCATTCAAATAGAATATATAGTAGACAAAAAGCCAGAAGGCCTGGATGCTAGCAGGCTGACCATCAACCAACTTACCAGGCTTATAAAAAGCAAGTCAATTAAAGATGTAAGAGCTAGTGTCTACTGAACAATTACTACAGGCCAGGAACTCAGTTCTAAGCACTTTAAAAGCAATGGTCCCCATGTCTTGAATCCCTTTTTCAATATGACCTGGGCATTAATAAGCATTTTTATAATGGATCTAATGAAGAAACTTATAACATATTAATTTTCCCAACTTAGGAAAACCAAAGGTTAGGTAGTTGTAGGGGAAGATGATGTTAGTAAAAACAAAACAAAACTTCAGAATCGGGAATGGAATTTAAGTGGTATGAGGAATATCATTCAAATATCTCAACCTTAGGAGAAAAGGCAAACCTTGGGCCAGATCAGTAACTGGTTTTCAGAAACTGGGAATCTATAGGACAAACAACAGAAATAGATACTGAGAAATGAGAAAGAGCCAGGCATAGAGGAAGTCCTTTACAACCTTGCAATGTTCCAGATCTTTACTTGGTCTATGAGCCTCCACATAGGCTGGCCTATCATGCCTCTGACTCATCTCTTACTATTCTCAGCCACCTTGGCTTCTTGCTGTGCCTCCAACGCTCCTGGCATGCTCTGTCTCAGAGCCTCTGGACTTTTCTCATCTCTGCCTGGAATGCTCCCCTCAGCTATCCTCATGATGAACTCCCTCATCTCTCAAGTGTTCACTCATTTATTTGTTACCTTCTCATTGCTTACGCTGACTATCCAATTAATACAGAAACCCTCTACCTCCAGTACTACTGATCCCCAACTCTGCTTAACCTTAAAGTTTTTCCATAGCATTTACATCTTCTCATATATTATGTCATTTACTGTTTTTATTATGTATAGTATCTATTTCTCTACTCTGAAATTTAGTGTCTAAGTGGGTATGGATTTTTTCCCTGTTATAATAGATTCCCTAAAAATGGCCTCTATTTTTCATCCCTCCTTATATTAATTTGCTAGGGTTGGCTATGCACTGGGTGGCTTAAGCAACAGAAATTAATTTTCTTATAGTTCTAGAGGTTAGAAGCCCAAGATCAAGGTAGTGGCAGGTTTGGTCTCTCTCCTTGGCTTACAGATGGCTGCCTCTCATTGTGTCCTCATCTGGTCTTTCCTCTGTGTGCATGAATCCCTAGTGTGTCTTTGTGTTTCCAAATTGCCCTTTCTTATAAGCCTACCAGTCAGATAGGAATAAGACCCACCCTAACAGACTCATTTTAAATTCATCACTTCTCTAAAGCTCTGTCTCCAAAAAGATAGTCATATCTGAGGAAGTGGAGGTGAGGACTCCAATATGTGAATTTTGCAGGGGACATTTCAGCCCATAATATACTATATATCCATCTATTTTGCACATAACTTTGTAGCGCTCCCCTACTCTGTCTCTGGTCTTGGCCTTGAGATTTGCTTTGGCCAACAGCATGTTCGGAAATATGACACAAGCAAAGACTTGAGAAGCACACGTATGATTGGATTTGTTCATCCTTGCTTTTCTGCCATGGCTCTGAGAACATGCCTAGACTGGCCAGTTGAAGAATGAATGAAACTTATAGAACGAGAGTAAATTTCTAAGTGGTACCAGCTAAGGCCATCTAGGATCAGCCACAGCCAACTGACCCCCAGATGTGTGAGAAAACCCAGCTAAGATCAACAGAGCCACCAAGTGAAAATATGAGAGTGTCCCAAGCATGATTAGCCAAGCTTCTTATTTCTTCTTCAGCACCAACATCACTTCCACCGAGTGGTGGGCAAGAGGGGGCTGAGTAATGCTTCCATGCCCCTCCCAGCCTTTCCCCCCAGGATTTCTTATGTCCTCTCATACAATTTATGTTCTCCTTTGCAGCATTTTCCATAGCGTGTGCTTACAAATGTGTGTGATTAATACTCCATGCACGTCTCTTGTGCTAGATTTTGACTCCACAAGGGTAACACGTCTAGCTCAGTATTACACTCTTAGAATCCAGGGTAATGCTCTCAACAAGGTTAGTATACAATAAACACTTGTTGAAAATTAGGGCAGTAACCAAATATTATTCATTGTGTGTCCTTCCCATTTATTAATACATGCCACTAATGGAGAGAAATCACAAATGAAACTAAATACTACTGAAATAAAACGTCTAAAACAAGTTTGGTCATTACCAAAGAATTTCTGAAGGTTTTCAGTAAATATTTGTTAAATTAAATTGATAGATGGCTTCAAAGAAAACATTCTGAAAAGTGATATTTATGTTCTGAAACCCAAAGCTTTGGATTAATATGTTAATAAAGCTTTTGCAGGCTTTCTCTACTGAATAAAAATTCCAATAACAGCCAACTCACATTATTGATCAGCTTTTGGCAATCCTGCCATGCCACTCACAGTATCAAGCCGTGGAAAGAAATGTAGAATGAAGGGATTTGGAAGCAGCGTGTATTTATAGATGTTGAAATAATGCTTAGATGCTGAGCTACCTCACAATGAATACAAGACAAATTATAAAAATGTTGTTTCATGAACTTCAGGAGGCCTTGTACACAAGCTTGGAAGTTTTGATCCTAATGGGGAATTCAATGTAGAGGGAACAGCATCTGGAAGAGCACTGCCATGTAGGAGTGACTGAGAGAAAGTGAGAGTAGCTGGAGGACATTGAGCCTGAGATGAGGCTGCGGGGGTGCACAGAGACCAGATTATGCCCATCTCGGAGGACCACATTAGAGCTATTCATCCTTGTCCTAAGTACAGTGGGAGCTATGATCACTCTAGCCTGCATGGGGAGGATGGACTGGACAGCAGAGTGGGGTGAGGCTATTGTGATGGTCCAGTCCTACTTGCCACAGCTTGTGGGAGAGCGCCTGGCTACAGTTATCCGCTATTTCTTTTTCACAGGCATAAATAAGAATGTGTTTTGAAATTAGCAAAGTCTTCTTTTAAACAGAATAATAGACTAGACTTGTTGAGACTTTTGCTTGGGCTCTAAATATCTATTAACAGAGCCTCATCAATGAACTGTAATCCCTATTAAATGAGGTTGTGAGCATCAGCAAAACTTTAGTACCTACGACTACGCCTGGCAACAGCACTGCCAATAGATATTTGCTGAATAAATGACCAAAGGAATCAAGGGTTACAAAAAAGGTTACAAACAATGAGTGACCCCAAGAAGCATGTTGAAAGTAGCTGAGAAAACCATTTTCCTTTCTAAACCTTGAGTTTTATTACTTGCAAGAATTCAATAATTCCTTTCATTTTTTCAGCTTCTGTACATCTATATGTTGAGCCATCAATTAAAATAAACTGCACAAAATGCCCACTCCGCAAAGTGTTCTTGCCTCTGGCACACGTTCCATTTCCATACTGGCATAACCAAAATAACTAATGTGGTTGTTCGACTCCAGGGTCAGCAACTTGTTCTCTCTCAATTTCTAAATCCCAAGGCAAACAGCTTTGAGATACTAGAATATAAGAAGAGCTAAAAAGAAATTGCCAGTTCTTTTGTTGCCTTATTAAGTCTGGAGTATTCTATTTAATCATATCTTCCTCTAGGAAAAATCAACTATTTGAAGAAAAATACATTCCTGGTATCTGAATGCTGTCTTTCAGTAAGGAGCAAAGATCAAAGAGGGTGCATTTTCTAATCTTTGAACATTAACAATGTCCCTTGTACTGCAAAATGGAATTTCTTAGGGCTGTTAGGGAGACCCCTGTAGTTTTGAGCATATAAATGGAATGTCTTAATACAGCACATGAAATTAATTGTAACATATTTAATATCCCTCAAATAAATTTGAAAGAACAAGGTATTTGGCACTTGGATATTTATTTTAGACATTTCACCAACTGCACAGAGCTCTGTAATAAGTCTGAAATACTTAACACAGATAAGATATCTTACCCAAGCTCAGCATTTTCTCCTGATGTTTGTAATTTTTGCTATAAGAAAATTGGACAGCTTTATCACCAGGTAATATTTGTTAACCAGGGTCTGACAAAGGGAAAAAGATGGATGACTGCTAGATCAGCATGTGGCCTGCCAAGAAAATAAAAAGACACTCAGGGTAAGTTATTTTAATCTGTTGGTCAGTGCCCTATTCAGGATGTCATATTTTTTTATGAAAATGCAAAAGAAAAGGTTCATAATATACAGTGGTGACATATATAACTTCTGTTTCATGATTTGTAAAGAGTAGGCACCTCATTGACTGGTTGGATTTATTCTCTGTATTTGAAAGATAGCCCTTGGATTACCCAAAGAGAACCTTCTCATTTTTGTAATTGCTTTATCATTCCAAGGGGATTCTGGTGCATGGCTCATCCAACCCCTCTTTGTAATGCCCTCTATATTCCGCCTCTTAATCAAAGGACACTTTGCCTAAGAATGCATTTACAGAAAATTGAGATACACATTCTGTATGGATGAAGGCAACTGTGTCATCTACATTTTCCACAATTCAGCCATGCCCTTTGTTCTTGGACATGATAGAAAATCTGTTTACACTCTCAATTGGAAAGCCAGCATGAGTTAGACCAGATGGCTGTTGACCTTCAGGCAATAGAGAATGGGAGAGATTCCCAACTGTTCTCATTACTCTGGGCAGTGACCTCCTTTGGAGCAACAGCCGCAAGAAGCTGACACCTAGAAAACTTACTTTCTCCTTGAACACTAGACACATTACTGGTTGTGTATTGAGATCTCTAGTTACCTAATCTTCATGGTGTCAATGTCCTATGTCTGTGTTTATATATATTACTCTTTATTCAATGAAGTCAGGCTGCTGGTGTTCTAAATGTCTTGATAAGAGAAGACAGCTGAGTTCAGATGTCTGATGATGTTAGCAAAGTTTTCCCAATTTTTATATCCCTGCGCACAACACAGTAAATAGATCACAGTATATATTCAATGTGTGTGTGTTTTATTGAATGATTAAAAGATAAATGAATGCTAGCCACCATACTTTTACATTATCTGTAAGATATTTTCAGAAAATGTACATATACAGAAACATAATACGTTGTAAGCACCTATCTTAATTGTTTCCCAGTAACACCAGTAAGATAGGTTCTGTTATTATTCTTTTTTGCTAGATGAAAATTTTAGTGTTATTAACTAGTGAGTGGAAGAAATGGAACTGGATCAAGTCTATCTGATCAAATCTGATGCTCAAATGTTTAACTACAATGTTCTCTTATTTCCTTTTTGTTACCATAGGGAGATGACTAACTAGGGTTAAAATTATATCCCTAAAACCATGGAATAGTTTGCCTGTAAATTTTCTTTCAGAACCCATGGCTGCTTATTATTCATTTATTTACATAGTTTAAAATAATAAATGGCTATATGTGAGATATATCAGTATACTTGCTACAAGATTGAAAGAGCTGATGAATGCTGGACAGAGGTGGGGATAAAAGTATTTTCCTCTTCTATTTCTATCAGGTTGCCTTTTAGATCTGATGTGATCTGACATCTCCCCCCAGGACATCTGAGTGTGCCGAGTTATCAGTTCTCTGTCTATTTCCTACTGTCTAGCCAAGAGAAAACTGACATCTTGCTGGGCTGGGTCTCTAGCTATCTATACTGCATATATTAAATAAATAAAACTGAAAGAACTAGGTCATTGGAGCAAATGTACGCATTTATTGAGCCATAGATGAAGGGATATCTAAAATGTGTCCCCCATTATGGAATGTATCTGAATCCAGTGTTATGTCACATATTGGGTGAAACCACAGACAGAACAGCCCTTGTCACCCACACAGCCATACAAATATAGCTTCTTGGCAAACTGCATTCACACACAAGATGGCAGTAAGTACAATTTTGTTTCTATGTTGATCTTAAAACCATCCCCTTTCTTTACATCTTAGTGCCATAATTATATCACCTGGCTCAGCACAAGCAACTGTCCCTTAGTAGGTAGACAGAGTGGGATGGACCTCTATTATGAAGAGAGAGAAAATCCCATGTGGCCAGGTCTTAGTGGGACTGAGGGAGTGAGGGAGTGGCCTATGGCTGTTTCTCCTCATCGTTCAAAAACGATTAACACCATAGTTTGCTCACTGGGCACATTTGGGCTGGTGGCCCCAAGTCAGAATGAGTAAAAATGTCCATTTTACTCCCACGCCCATCTTTCTCCCCTCCATAGCAGCACCTCACAAAGCTAAGAACTTTCCTCCTCACACTGTGTCTCCTTTCCCCTAGTACCACTTATCCATTCCAAGAATGTCAGTTAACAAGTATTTACCAGTGTAAGGGAAAGATCTTTTTTTTTTTTTTTAATTTTGCAACACATTCAGAAGAAAACCATTATAAATCTTTAAGGGCTTAGTTTTTTTAATCTTAGGAAAAGTGTAATTGGGCAGAAGGTTATTTACTAGGTACTTTTGAAAAGACCAAATAATAGCTTTTCAGCATATCCTACATTAAGCAGCATCAAAAAGATGCATGAAAATAGTATCTGACAATGACGTGGTAACTATGTGTATACATGGTTATAGCATTTTAATGCATCTGCCTGCATTCTAGACTCCATTCACAAAATCATTCTGACATACTTAGGGATATTTTTACTTGAATTTATATTTATTATTTGGCACAAACCTAGTCATTCCACAATCATCACTTTAAAACTAACAGAATTGATAAGAAACCACGTTGGATTTGAAAGAAATTATTCAATCAATATCTGAGATACTAAAATACATCCCAACTTTTAAAAGTATTCCTCTTGTTACATTGCTAAGAAAACTCCCTTCACAATTCATACATCTCATATTCTCATTTCTAAAAATGTGTAAAGACAGAGCTTTTCGTCTCTGAAATAAAATAGTTGTTTGCAATGCTGGCTTGCAGGGAAGAAAAATGCCCTCTGTCCTCTTTTGGCTTAAATCCAATCAAAATAATAATAGATTTCAAGGGTCAACTCTTAAATATTGGCTTGAGCTGCTTGGAATGTTGGGAAGAATTTTGAGGCTCTATCCAGGCACAGAGTAAAAGGTGTTATTACCAATTAGTGATGTCTGCCTTGGGAGCACAAGTGAGGAAGTAGATTCCCTATGCCATATATTTGTCATCTCTGCTTTAAGGTTTCTTAAATATAATCACTTTTATTGAGTCGAACCGTATGAAAAAAATAGTTGCACACAAGTGAGATTCAATGCTTTGTGGTTTGGGGGCATCACATTTTGAAGATATTTAAATTTTGTTTTTGCTATATGGTACAAAATATAAGCCATGACAGAAATCTCATCAGCTTAATAGTAACTTTTGTATTGCACTTTCGGTTACAAAGCACAAGCAACTTTTCATAGATATGATCTCATATGTGCTTGGACAAACCTGTGAAGTAGGCATTACCTTTTCCTTATTTATATATGTTTGCACTAAGACACTGAAGAGTTTCAATAACTTTTCCAAATTGTACCCAGGATGAAAATGCTTGCCTCAGAAAAGTAGCATAGTGAGGTTTTTGGGGAATATCCAAATAAAATTCTGAGAGGAATATATTCTCTCATTATGAGAGTTCTTTTTTTTTTAAAGATCTTATTTATTTATTTATTTATTTGAGAGAGAGAGAATGAGAGAGAGAGAGAGTATGAAAGGGGGGAGGGTCAGAGGGAGAAGCAGACTCCCCGCTGAGCAGGGAGCCCGATGTGGGACTCGATCCCGGGACTCCAGGATCATGACCTGAGCCGAAGGCAGATGCTTAACCGACTGAGCCCCCAGGTGACCTCATTATGAGAGTTCTAAAATCAGTCTGAGAGGATGCACTCTGGACTGTCCAGGACACAGTTGATACGTGATTGCTCCACTACACAGCCCAGCCAAATCAAACTGCTTATTAATTCCATAACAAAAAAAGTGGATAATTTTCTATATCTGTTCCTTTGTATACATGTCCCCTGTTCATTTTTATCATCTGGGTATGTCTTACCTCTCTTTCAAGACTGCTCAAGCATTAACTTCTTTTGAATGTCTTACTTTTTCTTCCCAGAACTGGAATGAGGTGCCATTTTTCTATACATCAACCAACTAGGGAATGTTCTACCACAACTTCACACCAGGAAGTTTTGACTTGGAGTCTTCACACAAAGATATACCTGAATACATTCTTTTTTACCTCTCTTAAGAACTCCTCTTTTCCTACCTCTATGTGGTAAGTGGACTCTAGAAGGACCCAGTTCCTAGAGGCCATTCAGAAAACCTCTCTCTCTTCTACTCCACAGAGTGGGATGGGTTTTTAGACAAAAAGTATTCTTCTCTCTTTCTTTTCATCTCCCTCACTCCTTCTCTACTAACAGAGACTAGCTCCAAGATTCAGAACATGGAGATAAGATCTCTTTACTAAAAATCCCCACATGAATCAGGCTCAAGAAATACCCTCCAATCCAATTTTCGTGGAAGCTCTTTGTTAGATTATTAGATACATGCAAAGCCATGAAAAGTTACCTTGATACTTATTCTGCTATGTTTCTTGTGGGGATAATTCCTCTAAAAGGGATTATTGACATGGAAGGATTTAGGCATTCCAGACTCCTTGGCTATAATAGTGTCTAATAACAATAAACCCCACAACTATAATACTCCTTATATAAATTTCTATTATTGCATTTACGAATTAATATGAATAATGTATACTTTGTGACTCAAAACCCACTAAATACTTTTTCTTCAGCATTATGTTTTTAGGATCTCATTCACTTTTTTGATTCAATCAATTATTTGATTCAGTCATTTTCTATATGCCACCTCTATCAATACAGCTTAAAGTCTTATCAAAATCTTTGAACCCATTCACTGGAATGTATAAAGATATTTCCCCTGTAGTTTTGAAGCAGTGTAATAATAATCACATGTTTACTGGAAGGATCACTATGAACAACTACTACTAACTATTGTCATGAATTTTGTTTTATTGCTATTATCATGATGTATAGTAAAACACTAGTGCTTACATTAGAGCTGAAGGGCCAAGATATCAAGTCATTCCTATCATTATATCCTTTCCTTTTATTAAATGCCTTCAGAATCATCTGCCTTTGCAATATATATGTATGTGTGTATATATATATGTATATATTTATATATGTATATATGGGTACATGTGTATGTGTGTATATAAAAATATATAATATATAAATGTATAAATATATGTGTGTATATATATGTGTGTGTATATATATATATATATAAAGAGAGAGAACTTAGGTAGGATTCACCACACTTTTACACTGCTTGTTTGCAGATTATTTTTAAATGACTAGAAAAGCAAGAAAGAGTAATATTGTGAGGGATACATCAAGATTGAGAACATTTAAGTGTCTGTGCTAATACACAACAAATATAGTTCACTATAGGTAAATGCAAAATAATGAGCTTTTGAGTAAAGAATTTAAAATTGGAAATATCTGGGGCACCTGGGTGGCTCAGTCGTTAAGCGTCTGCCTTCGGCTCAGGTCATGATGCCAGAGTCCTGGGATCGAGCCCCACATCGGGCTCCCTGCTCTGCGGGGAGCCTGCTTCTCCCTCACCCTCTGCTTGCCTCTCTGCCTACTTGTGCTCTCCCTCTCTCTCTCTTTGTCAAATAAATAAAGAAAATCTTTTAAAAAAAATAAAATAAAATAAAATTGGAAATATCTGCTTAATGGAAAGGTGCTGCCCCATACTGATTAGAAACACATTTGAGCTGTTGTTGCAAAATTGTATCCATTTAGCCTTTAGCCCAACATGGAATTGTGGAGAAATACCGAGTAAAATTACTAAAGAACAAAAAAAAAAGTATTGTAAATCAAAGGTAGAATTACTGTAATAAAGAGTAAGTATACATTTGCTCATAGAAAATACAGAGTATGCGTCACCTCATTTTTAAATCAAGATATCAAAATAATTGAAATGGGCCACTTACTGAGTCCAAAATAGCTCTGAAGTTCAACACAAGTTCTATGAAACAGAAAGACAAAATTACCTCAAGGAATGGTAAAGTAATTACAATAGATACAAACTGAAAAGTAAAGAGACTCAGTGTTTAAATATTAGAAAAAGAGGAAAAAAGTGTAAAATTTATTTCACAAAATTGGCATAGAGGTGGCATATAGAAAATGACTGAATCAAATAATTGATTGAATCAAAAAAGTGAATGAGATCGTAAAAACATAATGCTGAAGAAAAAGTATTTAGTGGGTTTTGAGTCACAAAGTATACATTATTCATATTAATTACAATCATTGTAAATATGAATGTTTTTAAAATATGGGGCACCTGGGTGATGCAGTTGGCTAAGCATCTGACTCTTGGTTTTGGCTCAGGTCAAAATCTTGAGATTGAGCTCCAAATAGGGCTCCATGCTCAGTGCGGAGTCAGCTTAAGGCTGTCTCTCCCTCTCCCTCGGCCCCTCCCCATGGCACGAGCTCCCTCTCTTTCTCTCTCTCTCGAATAAATAAGTAAATCTTTTAAAAAAATAAAAATAAATAAAAGTGAAAAAATCTTGAACCAAGATGGTGAGCGAAACAAAGATACAAAACAAAATACACTGATATATTTAGTGATATAATTTATATATATTTATATGGTTTACATTAATATTAATATAAGTTACTTCCATAGATGAAGTGAGCTGTCTTGCTAACCCCAACTATCAGTTGTGTACTGGTTTATTGAGAAAGTCTTTACCCAAGTTACAAATGCGTTGCCTCAAGTATAGAGTCTAAATTTGCAAATTTTGCTTAATCTGCATCCAAATAAAGAAAATATAAGAGTTTTATAAGACTTCTGTCTCAAAGAGAAAAGCCTAATGTCTTACTTTGTGACTAGAAGCATTGAGCAAAATTACTTTTATTTTATTTTATTATGTTATGTTAGTCACCATACATTACATCATTAGTTTTCTTTTTATGTTATGTTAATCACCATACATTACATCATTAGTTTTTGATGTAGTGTTCCATGATTCATTGTTTGCGTGTAACACCCAGTGCTCCACGCAATATGTGCCCTCCTTAATACCCACCACCGGGCTCACCCATCCCCCCTCTCCCCTCACTTCTAGAACCCTCAGTTTGTTTCTCAGAGTCCATACTCTCTCATGGTTCATCTCCCTCTCTGATTCCCCACCTTCATTTTTCCCTTCCTACTATCTTTTTTTTTTTTTTTAACACATAATGTATTTTGATTCACAAAAGAAGAGAAAGCTTCCTTAGCAAAAGGGTAGATCACAAGAGTCCCATTGTTGTATGTAGATAGTTACTATAATTTTTACGTTCAGGAAAAGAATGGGTGACTGAATTAAAAGATTCCAATGTAAAAACAAACACAGATTTTCATCAATAAATTCGGAAATTTTTTCATTTTCTAAATTATTTTTGTAATCTCCTGAGATCTCATCAGAATTTTCATTCTATCCATTAGTCTTTATACCTAGATCAAAATACTTCACATATATTATATCTATAGAAGCTTGTCTAACTACTTAGCAGGCTATGAAACTTCACTTTCCCCAAAATATTTTCCATAACTAATAAATTTTTCTTTGATGCCGTTGTTGTTCTTTAGATAAATTTCCATTGTTTGCTATCATTGATTACCACAATATAACATTATGGACATTAATGAAGAACCCCAAATATATATCCACATACAGCGTGAGATAAGAGTACCCAAAATGTCTGGATGTTTGAAGAAAGATCCCGGACTTCAGTTTCACTTATATTGATTCAGTGATTTTTTTTCCCCACCCCCTATTTTGTGCAAAGCTCTCTGATTTCTAAAATGTGCCCCTAAAAGTCCACAAAATGGATAGTTCTAACTCAAATCATCAAAAGTGGCCAGCTTCATGTCCTTTGCTATGGGGGTTATCATGCCCTCTTCAGTGCACAAAGTATTTCTCTAGAGGAGTTTCTGGGACTGTTTATCTGGCTTGTGTGACTGTGAAGTCGAGGGCAGTTGAGGCTGAGGAAGTCATTGGCTAGAGTAACCTACAAAAATCAGCCATGATATGGTAGATTAGGCCCAAACATAATGTCCCAGAGCTTGCACCCCACTTCCGTCTGCTCCTCAGAGTCTGCACGTTCAGAACACAGTCTGGACAGAAGGAGCATCTCCATCTGCTTCTCAGACTGAATCCTAAAGCAGCTGCTCAGTGCTCTTTTATGTTTATTATCTCTCTGAGCTCCTTAATCCTCCCATCATCTTTATGAGGCAGGCTATACTATTATCCTCAGGGTACAAATGGGTAAAGTTGGAGAAAATGAATCATCCGTGCCTGAAAAGCTGTGCTTATCTCCTCATGGGCTTCATCAGGGCCACCTTGCATTCGCTTTAATCTTGGGGGTGGGCTAGCCAAGGCCTCAGGGAGAAGGAAGAAATAGGAAAACTAAATCTATGTCTTGCTGAAAGGGAAGACTGGCAGGGACTTCACTCCAGAGTTATCTCTTTTCCCTTACAAGTATATGACCTTGACTAACTCTCAAGGCATCTCTCTAACCTTAGATAGAGGGGTAGAATGAGAACCCCCACTGATTCTCCTCCTGACATTTTTTTCTAAATCCTCCGTACAAAGGGAATATTGTATTCACTTTCTAAACTGCCAAATAATTAACTAGGGATTTGAAAAACTCAACCTGGCCAGTATCAATCCCCCCAAAGACTCTAACTCAATGTCAGTGTTTGGTTAACATCCATTGCCTTTATTCATTCATTCAACAAATGTTTACCCAGCACCTAGTGTGTCTCCTATGCTGTGTTTGACATCAAGGATCTATAAAAGGGATACATTTTCTGCATGCAGGACATTTTATTTCCTATTAGATAAAATAACTAATAAATGTGATATGACAAATTTCATGATCAAGATAAGCACAAGATATAATGGGAATGTAGAAGAATGAAACTTACTCAAACAGAAAAAGGTCAGGGAAGGACTTTCAGTAGTTTTGAAGGGTGAGGTAGGGTTGGTAGAGGGAGAGGCATGTGTAAAGGAACAAAGCTGTAGGAAAGGTGCTGGTACACTATTATGACTGGAGGAACATTAATAGAATCCCAAGAGAAGATGAAAGTAGAAAAGAAGACAGGAGCCCTGATATGAAATATGAATTTTATCCTGAGGGCAGTGGAAAGCCATTGAAGGATTTAAAAAGGGTATACGTTTGATAAAGATCACTCTGACAAGCAATGTGGAGAATGGGTGGGAAGAAGGGCGATCTCACACATGAAGGAGTAACTGACACAGCTATGATAGAATTAGAAACTTGCAGTCTCCACCACTGCCCGTGAAAATTATTTGTAAGATAGAGAAAAGGTGATTTTCCTGTCTCTTTTAGAACCATGCAAACCAGTCTTGATAACTGAGTTGCATATTAGCCATATCTGATTATACTTCATGTCATATCTTTCCTCCAGGTCAAATGCAAGTTCGAAGTGAGAATGTGCTCTGGCTTCTGGATGCCCTTGTATCCAATTGTAATAGTGTTTATATGTTTACCAAGAAGAAATATATGTTTCCTTTAAAAAAATTACTTGTAACTAGAGACAAAAACCATCAACCTCTGTAAGGAGAGAAATCTGATAGGGAGGTCATTAGATACCTTGTGCATATTCAGCCAGGTATTGAACCTTTATTTGCATATGATTGGACATTTAAAAAATACCTTGTGGCCATAGCATTCCAGCACAATTTGATATGGGAATGAAAACGTATTTTAGTCTGTAAGAAAGCCCAAGGCACTGTGGAAGGTATCTTGTTCCCTGTTCTCTAGGTTAAAATTTATCATTTGTAAATGGAAAAATCGATTCTACCCATGGTCTGAGATTTTGAACTCCAGTTTATTAAGACAATGTCTGACATAATGTGTTCTCTGCATTTTGCAGGTGAGCAGTGAAGATTCAGAGAGATTAAGTGATTTGCTAAGGGTCGCATAATAAGGACATCTGTGTAAAGGAAGATCTGAGTCTCTAGCTATGTGCTTTTTTCCATATCAAATGCTTTATTTGCAAGTTGCTTTATATTTTACAAAATGCTTCCAGTACATTTTATGTGATCCATTTTATAGATGTGAAAACTGAGTACAAGAGCTATAAAGCTATTACATCACTTACAGGTATAAAGCTAAGAAGTACTCGGCACAGCAGTGAAACTCATCTTCATAAAAGAGAGTCCGCCTCCTTCCCCCCACATCTTGTTCCTAGAATATATTCTATAGAAAATAAAGCTGGGAAATTTCTTGAAAGTGGACTGAGAGAAAGGGAAGGACAGAGAGCTCAAGCATTTTGACTTTTCTCCCTTTGTGATTCATTCTTGAGACCTACACCCACACATAAAATCTTTCTTCTACAGGTAGCCAATGAAGAGCCCTCTTGTATTAAACTTTACAGAAAAGTGAGGGTTGAAACATCGAACACAGAAAATTTTAGCAGTAGCTCTTTTTTTTTTTTTAAAGATTTTATTTATTTATTTGACAGAGAAAGACACAGTGAGAGAGGGAACACAAGCAGGGGGAGTGGGAGAGGGAGAAGCAGGCTTCCCGCTGAGCAGGGAGCCTGATGCTGGGCTGGATCCCAGCACCCTGAGATCATGACCTGAGCCGAAGGCAAACACTTAATGACTGACCCACCCAGGCATCCCAGCAGTAGCTCTTGATATTTGTGTTTTATATGAACAATTAGAATCCCATGTAGGTAAGAGAATTCACACACACAGACACATACACCAACTATATATTATGTTATTATTACCAAAAATCCAAAAAGGTGAAAAGAACCAAGATTCCTATAAATTCCATTAGTTAGCTGTTTATATACTGCAAACATAAGCTGTGCAACACTAAGAAATAAAAGTCTTAGTCTTCCTGGTTTTTTCTCTAATGGCTAAATAAATTTAATTATCTATTTGATGACTGAATAACTAAACTTTCTAGTGCACATTAATGGGAAAATGCACGCTAAGTTAAAATGATAATTATAAAACAAAAAACTGCAGTGACATTAAAGCATCCCCAGTAACTTTATCAATTTATAAAATGTCTAAAATATTAAAAATAAAATAGAGGTACATCGGTGCTAGGGCTGCTTCTGGCTCTTATTAACTTGTTACCTTAGGCTAGTCTCCTCACATGCTCTTTATCTATTAAAAGTAGACGGTTATTTCTTCCCATTTCTACCTCATGTGTTATTTTAATATGTGATAGGGTTTATGTAAAAAGTGTTTTGAAAATTATGTAATGCCACAGTATGATACGTTCTTATTAGAGCTATCATTTATTTATTTAGATGGAACCACTATGTACAATGTGATTTTTTCCAAGGGATAAAAATTTGATTAAAAAGAGCATAAAAAATGCTAAGAATTTTCATCAGATTGATAATGACTGTGAGTCAGGGTGTAGGTACATTAATGCAGTAGCAGAGATCGTCCATTAAAAAAAAAAGGAGAAACAACTTCTTGTTTCTGATATTTCTATATGGAAAGATGTTTATATCATACATGTAGCGTCCCTTGCTTTATAGTTCCTTGATCTTTTCCATTCTAAAGACCTTCAAGTACTCCATGACGGCAACCTACTGAAATATCATCGTTACCCTACACAGCTTAGCTTCTGAGATCTTAATCTCCAAAAGTTCCCTCTTTTACCATAACTTTCCTTCATCAAACCCTCATTTTCTCTCAGGCTTACCCACCTGTGTTCTAATGTCACCAAGGCCACCAGATCCTTGAGGCTTTCATTCCTAGTCAATCAGTTTCTTCTACTTCACTATTAAGCAATGAGCCCAGGGTCTATCTCTAAAATCACTCCCCATTGCTCTCAATCCTTTTGCTCCTTTTTCTTTCTGTCCTAATGATCCAGCACATCCCAATGTTGGATAAAAACAGCGATCCTGCTCTGTAGGTACAAGTGAACAGCACTATCCTTATATTGCTGCTGGACAACGTAGCCATATAGTTACAGTTTGATACCACAAATAATATTGACCTAAATGGCTCACTGAAAGAGCCAAGACTATTCTCAGTCTCTGGACTTGATTGAACCTCATCTTACAGACACTATATATTACTAGAGTATAACATTTGTCACATTATGATCTACACCAAGATAGCTCTTTTATACACTACTTCTGTGCTAATACCAAAAGCTTTATTTCAAATACAGCTACCTTCATGTACCTCAAAGAGCTGCTTCAGGCCCTGCTCCTCATGATCCTCTTCTAAAACTTCCTCTGCCACTATCCTCTGGCTTTGCCATCTTTGTCTGCTTTGGCTTTACACCTCTCTTTCTGCCTAATTCTATTGATGAGCTGTTGAATAGCTTTCCTGGTTAGCGAGACAATGCCTTGAACCAACATCCAAGAACTCAATATCTCGCTCTTGAATCAGACTATAGACTTTCACAAAGATGGGAAACTCAAGCCTCAGTTTGCCTGGGAGGGATGATCAGACAGACGTATTTATTATGACTACTTCTTTGTACATCTATCTCATCTAGCAGACAGTGAAGCACTTAAGACCAAGGACTGTAGTTGAAGGAGTTCAAGACTTCAAGAGTTAAAGAAAGAGCCTAAAGTAGTGTCTTCCGTGGACAGCTTGCATTACAGTCACCTGGGATTTTTAAAAATGTATCTTTTCCTGGACCTGACCCAATACTCATCATATTGCCACATGATTCTTTTGCACCATTTGAGAAGCTCTGCTCTAAAGAGACATGTATAACTGTAATGAGAAATTTAAGTGCCCTAGAGGCAACAAGCAAGCTATACAAAAGTAGAACAAAATGTGGGTCCTGTGTTAGGCTAAAAAACTCCTACTATTCACTTCTGGAAAACTGTTTTCCCTTCAACAAGGTGCATCCAGGGTTAACAAACTTTTAAATTTTCTGGTGCCAGAAACCTAGATTTTTATGTAAAATCTGCTGATTCTTATACAATGGCAAATAACTCACAATTAAATTTAAACAAACAAAAACCAAACCAAACCAAACCAAAACAAAAATGCTTTGAACTACAGAACATGTGTCTATAGTCAATTTGTAATTCTTACTTTAGAGCAACCCAAACAAATATAACTGAAAGACACATATTTGAGGACCAAAAAAACTAGAAAACAAGTATTTGAGGACCAAGTGAGGAAGGGGGGACACCGTTGAAACTGTCTACAAAGAAAGAGAAGAATGAGGAAGAGGTCAAGAGAAGAGAGGATTACAAATGAGGGCTGGGCTGCCGTGTCAGAAGGCGTGGAGAGGCCAAGCAGGACAAGACTGATAATAGACAATTGGCAATTAGGAGGTCAGTGGTGACTTTGGAGAAAACACTTTCAGAGTGGTAGGGCAGAATCCAGATCATAATGAGATGAGAATGAGTGGGATTAAAAAGGGGTGGGGAAAGGAGAGGAAAGAGGGGGGAGAGAGAGAAAGAGAGAGATCAAGTGTAGATTATTCTTTCCAGACGTTTAACAATAAAGTTAAGGAGGGCGATAACATAGTACATCAAGAGAGGAAGACAATGCAAAGAAAACTGCTTTGAACATATTTTTATAGAAATACAACACATACAGAAACATGCATAAATCCTAAGTAAATTCTTCCAAACATACACTTCTGTGGCCATCACCAGGGTGTAGACACAGAATATTAGAATATTACCAGCCCCACAGAATCCTTCCTTCTGCCCTCTCAACCATGTCTCTTTTCTTCATCACCAAGAGTAAATGCTATCCTGACTTCTGATAACACAAGTTAGTGTGGCCTTTTGCGAACTTTGTATAAATGGAATAGTAGAGTATAATCTTAAGAGTTTGCTTGAATGTGCGTGGGTGGCTTGGTCAGTTAAGTGTCTGCCTTCAGCTCAGGTCGTGATCCCAAGGTCCTGGGGTCGGGCTTCCTGCTCCCTGCTGAGCAGGGAGCCTGCTTCCCCTTCTCCCTCTGTCCTCCTCTGCCCCCGACCACTCATGCCTTCGTGCTCTCTCTCTCTCTCTCTCAAATAAATAAATAAATAAATAAAATCTTTTTAAAAGATGAAGACCTTGTTAAAATCACATATTCTAATAATTTATCTACGGATTTTTAAATTTTCTACATAAACAATCAGGTCGTTTCAGAATCTTGAGAGTTTTATTTCTTTGTTTCTAATTCTTGTCCTAATAGGACTTTTCTTTCTTCTTCAAACTAAAACTTCCATACAATGTTGAAAAGAAGGATGATAATGGTCATTCTTCCCTTGGTTCTGATCTTGCAGGGAAAACCTTCAACATTTCATCATTGATTATGCTTAGATTATTGATTTTTAACTTTTCCTTCCTTTTTGTAAATAAATTTACAAGACTTCAAGAGTTTGATATCTTTTGATATAAAATAACTCAAAATATTTTTAAAATTTCCATTCTATTTTCTCTTTTAACCCACTAGTAATATAGAAGAATTTAACATTTCCAAAATATAGGGATTTTCTAGTTACTTTATTTATTTTTGATTTCAGTGTGATCAGAGAGCATACTATTATAATTTTTGAAATATGTTGATCTCAAGTATGATCTCAATTTGGTGCTCATATAACTTGAAGCCACATTATTAGTTACATGTTAATTTAGAATTGTCACGTTTCCAATGAATCAAATCTTTTGTTATTGTAAAGGGTTATAAGGCATTATTATTTATACTATCAATATTCATTTATATTGCACAGGTCATTTTGTCCTTTATTTCTTCCTGCACCTCCAAATATTCATTTTAAATTATCTTCCTTTTGCCTGAAGAATTTTCTTTGGACTGCATATCCTGGTGAAAAATTCTCCTAGGTTTTCTTCATCTGACAAGGTTTTTATATCACCTTTATTTTTTTAAGGACATATGCGTTGTGTATAGAATTTGAAGTTAGAAATTACTGTCTTTTAGCACATTGAGGGTAGCATTACTTTGTCTCTTGGCTTTTATTTTTTATGTTGAGCAATTGACAATCTGCCTGATTGTGGCTCTTTTTAAAGTAATGCGTCATTTTATCTTTGGATGTTGGTAAGATACTTGTCCTCATGTTTGGTTTTCAGAAATGTTCTGTTGTGTACCTAATGGTGATTTTCTTTGCCTCAATCCAGTTTGCCTCAGTAGAATTCACAGGGCTTCTTGAATTTATTAGCTTGAATTTAGCTGTTGAATTAGCTTCTTTCCTCAGCTTTAGAAAATGTTCAGTCATTATCCTTTAAAGATCTTTATGTGGAGATTTCAGTTACATGTATGTACATCGTTTTTGCTCTATGTCTATGCCTTTTACGTTTTCTTTCTTTTTGTGTTCTCCATCCTTTTGTCATTCTCTGTTCCATTGTGGCTATTTTCTTCTGTCCTATCTTCGAACTCACTAATTTCCTCTTCAGTTATGTCTTTTCTGCTATGATTCCTAATTATTGAATCCTTAATTTTGATTCAAGAATTGCTCAGTTTCAAAATTTCAATTTGTTTCCTATATATTATTTTCAGTTCTAGGTAAAATTCTCAAAGTTGTTTTCATTTCATTGATCATATTAGGCATAATTAGCTTAAAGTCATTGTCTAATAATTTAAAAAATCTCCTGTGGATCTTCTTCTGTTATTTGGGGCATTTTCTTTTAATTTTTCATCAACTTTTTTGGTTTCTTCACTTGCCTGGTTATTTTTGACTGAGTGCTGGCCATGCTATCTGAAAAATAATAGAGATAATTTAAAACCTGACTTATTTTATCATCCACCAGAGCAGATTTACCTGTATTTCTAGTAAGTGACCAGGAACGTTAGCAAACTCAGATCATCTTAAAGCAACCAGGGTATCAGATTATCCCAAAGCTGGTTTTTGGTTCCTGTAAGGGCAGATTTATTTCTAGCTTAACCTTACTCCTAGAATATTAACCTTTGATTTTCAGTCTAAAACGTGGGTGATTTGCAATGGTTCAAGTAAGAAATGATGGTGCCTTGGACAAATGTGGTAATAGTAGACTTAGTTAATAGTGGTCAGATTCAAAATATATTTTGTAGATTGAGACAATAGGATTTTCTGGTGGTTTAGATATGGGAAGAGATGAAAAATTACCCCTAAGTCTCTGACATGAGTGATCAAACATAAGATACCGAGATAAATAAGAATGACAAAAGCTTTTTTGGTGGATAAATATAAGGAATTTTATTTCCACATGGAGTGCACACAATCTTTTCCTCTGCAAGGTACCTCTGGAGCATAAGTCTAGAATACCATTCAGATGGTGGCTGCAAGATTGGCTGCAGTTTTAAAATTTGAAAACTCACCCAGAAGTCACAGTATTTTCTTTTTTATTTAAAATTCCTGCTAATTCAATGGAGTTTATTGACAAAGGGAAGAGACATTCCATTTTGTATGCTTATTATGTACCAGGTCACAACTCTAAGAAGTTTACCATGCATTATTTCACTATGAGTTGTGTTCTAGTATTCTCACAATATTATACAATCATCCCATTTTAGGGAATGAATAAACAACAAAGGCTTAGAGAAGTGAAGTAATTTGTCCAAAGTCACATAGTATATTGGTTAGGAAGGCAGATTTGAAGTGAGGTCTATGGGGCTCCAAAGCTTGCGCACTTGTTCAGTTCATTACACTAGCTCTGATACTTTGTAGACCAAGGAAAATGTAAGCTAAAGAGCCTGGAAAAATGATGAGGAAGGAATGTGGAAAATAGTTTCTTTTGCATTCATCAAAATCTAAGAGAGTCTTTCCTGAAATATTTCCTTCGTTTTTCTCTCTACTGGTATGGTTGGAACCATCTTAGAGATAGTTGGTGACCTGAGCCTAAACTAATGTGTTTCTGTTGAATGGTAGAGCTCCAGGCTTCCATGACCTCTGTCTCCTGTGATCACCTGATGGGCAATCGTAGATTTGCTCTTGGACCAAATATAGTTCTGAGCACAGGGGTGGAACTAACAGAATATTTGCAGATGGGTGTAAACAAACAAACAAAAACATAGTCTTTAGTGTGGCTTTGAAGGCCTATGTGCCACCCGTCTCCCCGCCCTCAAGCTTTCATCCATCTTCTTGACCTTCTCAGCCACTCCATTCCAACCCCTCTCTTACATGGAAAAAAAAAAAGTGTTTTATTTTGAACATGTTAAATCTGAGATACTTATGATATATCCGTTACTTACCATGCAAATACACTGGGACAATAGAATGTCTTTATCATCATATCTACTCCAGGATATATCTGTTCACAATCCAATCATGAAGAACCACTTCTAACTTAGACTTCTAAAGGTCCTTCTTGCTCTACTGATCACTAAGACTCAAATCATGGCACCACTGGCATGACCTGATGTATATATTCCTCTCTGAGAAGACTATTCACTCATGTCTTTTCAGTGTAACTTCTACTGCATTAGTTGTTATACTGCAGATACTATAAAAGGGATGGTAATACAGTTAACTCTTGAACAACATAGGTTTGACTGCATGGGTCCACTTATACACAGATTTTTTTCCCCATAAATACAGTACAGTACTGTAAATGTATTTTCTCTTCCTTATGATTTTCTTAATAACATTTTCTTTTCTCTAGCTTACTTTATTGTAAAAATATAGTATATAATATATATAACATACAAAATCTATTAATTGACTGTTGACGTTATCAGTATGTCTTCTGGTCAACAGTAGGCTATTAATAGTTAAGTTTTGGGGGAGTCAAAAGTTATATGTGGATTTTCAACTGCACAGGGGTTGCCACACCCATCTCTGATTATTCAAGAGTCAACTGTACATTCAAGACTGGGAATAGAAGGAAAAAACATTCTGACTTAGACTTTAGCCTATAGGTGCTCAAAACGTACAATAGAGGGTGAAGAAGTGTCAAGCTGGAGATCCAAGCACCATCTACCATTAAGCCCTGGAAACGTACCTTGCCTAGAGGCACCATCACAAGGTGCATCAAAGGGTAATGAATGACTACACATTTGAATTGACAGAACTGTGAAGTCATTTGTATGTTTTTATTTTTACAAACACAAATCCACAGGGTCTTGTATAACATTTCCTCTTAGAGTAACCTTTAAAAAGGTTATATTATTCCATTGTGGAGAATTATCTGAATAGACTTACCTGCCTTTAGGGACTGAGAGGAATACTTTGTCCAATTTAAATCAGTAGTACAAGTGTATGTATTACATCTTGAGATACATTTCTCACCGGCAACTAGTTCAGACAACTAGAGTGTTCAAAATATACAAAATTTAGTTTTCCAGAGCATTTGGAATATTTGCAGCATTGTCAAGAAAAATACCTGCTGAAGTCCCACATTAAGTACTGATTAACATTTAGAGTAACAATACCATTTGGTATTTCGGTTAGTATAGACATCTTTAAGAAAATAAAGGGTTTGAAAGACTAGAAAAATGGTAGTCAATCTCTTCATTACTAATTTGCTCCTTTTTCAAAAAGTGTGGAACTAAGAGGATGACTGATACCTATAAAAACATGGCAATTTTTTTTTAAAAGTTTTATTTATTTATTTGACAGAGAGAGAGACACACACACACAGCGAGAGAGGGAACACCAGCTGGGGGAGTGGGAGAGGGAGAAGCAGGCTTCCCGCGGAGCAGGGAGCCCGATGCGGGGCTGGATCCCAGGATCCCGGAATCATGCCCTGAGCCAAAGGCAGACGCTTAACAACTGAGCCACCCAGGGGCCGAGAACATGGTAAATTTGAGTCTTAAAAAGGAATAATAGAAAAATATCATGAATTTGACCGACTTTAGAGTAGACTTGCTTATAAATTCATTCAAGTTATAAAATAGCCCTCTTAAAATATACTGTTATGCTATTTTCCATATTTTAATGGGAATATTTATAATTATATTGGATTAAAATGTTATAAATTCAATTATAATGTTATTTATGACAACATATGACAAAATCACAGAGCTAAACTTTCTAGGGTTGCCCTTCTCCTCCTCACTTTTCACTACAATAGAACTAAGCTCAGTGTTCTTTTTATAGGGTCAAATAATATGTTCTCTATTTTGCTGTCTGCTTATTGTTTGTTGTTGTCATTTTTTTTTTGCTTTAAAAAGTTTGAAATATATTTATTGGATGACTGTATTAAGTGTAACTTCAAAGAATCATGGAGGAATTGGGTTTTCATGGGGTTTGCAAACAAACTAGGCTACTGTTCAGATTTAATCAAGATTGGGAAAATCTAAATATTTAATTGCTTGCTGGTGACATGAGTGAGGATTCTTAATTCAGCATCAGTGGGCATTTTTTCTGTGGCATAGAATAATCACATATATTTAATATCTTCTTAAAAAAAAGAAAAAAGTCTTCTTCCACTTTACCACCCTCTCTAATTTAGGGAAGAGGCCAACAATGGGTGGCAGAGTGATGATAAATCTTTCCCTAACCAATTTCCATCTGTGTAAATTAAGAAATATACAAAAATAATGGATAATGACTCCCTGAAATAAATTCACTGGAGCAGAGAGTAGATAAACAGGTATTTGTACTTTTTACCACAATCTACCATGTTAGTTATAGCTATACAACTAATATTTAAAAGAGATGTTACATTAGCAATTAGGTTTGGAAATCCTTAACTAGTATGATCAATTCAATACTAAAATTCTGTAAGACAAGGATTTTAATGAACGTGGTTTGAGTTACGTTTTATTTGAATCTATTACTATCAGATCTATTATTGAAAATGTTAAGTCACTTTTTTTTAAAAAAAATTTTTTTATTTTTTTTATTTTTAAAGATTTTATTTATTTATTTGAGAGAGAGAGAATGAGAGAGAGAAAGCACATGAGAGGGGGGAGGGTCAGAGGGAGAAGCAGACTCCCCGCCGAGCAGAGAGCCCGATGCGGGACTCGATCCCGGGACTCCAGGATCATGACCTGGGCCGAAGGCAGTGGCTTAACCAACTGAGCCACCCAGGCGCCCGAAAATGTTAAGTCACTTTTGAACATCCTCTGCTAGTTGTATTCTTTAAAATTGCTCCCTTTCTTGTCAACAATAGAGAAAATTTCCATGTTGAATAAAAAAGGGGGAAGAAATATTAATTTTTTCTTTCTAAACAAAGAAATCATAAAGAAATTATAGAAAAATTATAAAGATCATAATTATTCCTGTCCCAAAGATCACATTATAAGATGTTTATAAAGTAGCTTTCAATTCCTTCTTTCATGAGCTTCTATATGCTAGTGAGAACATATTAGAACGAGATAATCTGACATAAGGTAATACTGGCAATAGAATGAAACAATGGCTTTTGTCAAGGACACCTGGAATGAAAGGTAAAGAAGTTATATGAGATGAAATGAATTGTACCCATGCTGTAACATTCAATCTGAATCCTCTCCGGATGTTTTGATGAGAAACGGTAAAACGTATTGGATTATTTTACTACAGAAATGTAATTTAAAGGAGAGAGTAAGGGCAACAGACTAAGTAACAACCATACTTCTATCATTTGCTATAGATGCTGTATTATTTAACTCCCAGGCTTTTAAATGAACAATTTTCTACCTGCGATATGCTTGGAACAATTACTTCCTCATTCCATTGGTCAAAAGCCAGAAGAAAATTTTTTGCAGTAATTTGGGTTCATTTTTCTTAAAAGAATACGGACAAATTTAGAGAACTCAAAAACCCCAATGTTTTACATGGAAAGCATAAAAAGAAGATAGCGATTTCATGTCTATGTATGGGCGCCCCACATGCATGTGTGCAGGCCCACACGCACATGCACACACACGTACCCTGTGCTTGGTGCAAATATGGAACAGAACCCTGATCTTTTCTTTCTTTTTTTTTTTTTTAAGATTTTATTTATTTATTTGAGAGAGAGAATGAGAGACAGAGAGCATGAGAGGGAGGAAGGTCAGAGGGAAAAGCGGACTCCCTGCCGAGCAGGGAGCCCGATGCGGGACTCGATCCCGGGACTCCAGGATCATGACCTGAGCCAAAGACAGTCGCTTAACCAACTGAGCCACCCAGGCGCCCCACACTGATCTTTTCACTGTAAGAATTTCCTGAGCAGTACAGAGGCATGCCTCACAGAGGCATGAAACACACAACTCTTACTCTGTAAAGTGAATTTAATACTGTGTTTTTACTGCTATTCAATTAACCAAAATGCACTTGTAAGATTTTTTCAAATACTTCAGATACTCAAAATAAGAAGTGAAGGAGAATCAAATAAAGTAGAAAACTATCAATTATTTTCCTGTCAGTAAAATAGCACAGCACTTTCTAATAGAAATACAATACAGGATAATTTTAAATTTTAGTGTTACATAAAAAAAAAAAAAAGACAAATTGGGCGCCTGGGTGGCTCAGTTGGTTAAGCGACTGCCTTCGGCTCAGGTCATGATCCTGGAGTCCCGGGATCGAGTCCCACATCGGGCTCCCTGCTCGGCGGGGAGCCTGCTTCCCCCTCTGACCCTCCCCCATCTCGTGCTCTTTCTCTCTGTCTCATTCTCTCTCTCAAATAAATAAATAAAATCTTAAAAAAAAAAAAAAGACAAACTAAAAAGAAACAGGTGAAACATTACTAATATATTTTATTTAACCCAAGAGAGCCAAAATGTTTTCATTTCAACATATCGTCAATATAAAAATTCATTAATGAGATATTTTACATTTTTTTTTTCTTATTAAGTCTTCAAAATTCAGTGTGGATACTATGCTTACAGAACCTCCACTTTGGACCTGGTCCATTTCAAATGCTCCGTAGGCACATGAAGTTGTATGAAGATGATTGCTGATGCCCAATCTCTTTCCCAGACTCCTAACTCTTATCTCCAATTGCTACCATTCATTTCCAGCTATATATAATATACCATGACTGACAGTAATATTTGTCCTCCTCCTCTAATTTCATGGCTTCACTACTTAGAATCTCTACTTTGGTGGATAGCTTTATTATCCACACTCCCATCATTGATCAAATTAGAAATCTGAAGGATATATTCTATTTTTCCCTCTTCCTCATTCATCTTCAATTGAATAAGGTCAAAAACATCCTGAGTTTGCGCTCTTTTGTTTCTCCACTGTCTCAACATCATTCAAAGCCTTAAATATCATGTGCCTGGATTATTAAGGACTTCCTAACTCGTCTCTCTCCCATCCATCAACCCCCACTACTTCAAACCACCCTCTACATTGAAGGGAAACTGGTCTCTTGAGCATACGTACAATTAATTAGCTTTTTAAAAAATTAAAATTGAATTACATTGCTCTTTTAAGTAAAGATCTCATAAAGATTCTTTTGGCTATATTTTTATTAAAAAAAAACACGTGTCACATTTTCTCTATGAACTAATTATTAGAAATACAGCAGCAAACAGGACAAATTGTCTTCCTGTTTTCAAGGAGCTTAAATGAAGTGCCCATGAGATGCTCACTAGGACAAAAGGGAAGTTTTTAAATATATGACTCCCTGCTACATGTCCAGTTTTCCCTGAGCTAGTAAATACATGACTAAGTGAACTATAAGCTCCCCCACCCAAGGCTTTCAAAAAAAATAGTTTCATCAGAATTATTGGAAGGTTATTCAAACTTTATTTTTTCTTAGGTAACTAATGAGCACTCTAGTTTATCACTACACAAAGCTGAGATTTTATATAAACCTTTAAAGGGAAGAGCAATGGTTCTAACTTTAAACAAGAGTGTTATATACCATTTTCTGATAATATTTTGCCTATGAATTATAATAGTATTGATCTGTGATCTCTTTTATTTGTGTATTTGTTTCAGTTCCCTCATTTCTGCCTAGTTCTAAGCCCTATTCCTTGAACTGTTTCTTGCCTGTTTTCATTCCTATGGAAATCTACTAAAACTTACTTTTGGGTTATGAGAAATAAGACATCTTTTAGGGGACATATTCCACTCTATAAATCCATATGAATCACACTACAAAGTTGGATTATTGTTAAGACACTGAGTTAAAGAGCTTCAAGTTCTTACTTTGGATCCTTTGGATCTGACTAGAGCACAAGGAAATAAAGAGCATGAAGGATTGTGCATGAAGTTTTATGGGCCAGACCTGAAAAAGGCAAACATAATTTCTGCCAAATACTTTGTTGACCAGAATGCAGTCACCTGGTCTGGGAAATAGAGTCTTCCTGGATGCCAAAGAGAAAAAAGAAAGGGTTTTTACATATTTGCATATATTTGCTGCATTTCTTTTCTGTGAGGAAGTGAATATTTCCATCCTCACTTCATAAATGAAGATGGGAGGCACACTAAGGAGCTTGCTTAAGATGGCATAGCAAATAAGAAGGACAGATAAAATTCAGACCTAAGTAGCCTGACTCTAAAACTATTAAGCCTTCTACAAATTGTTTCAGGCTGCATATTCCTTTCTTGGGCCTTTCCAAAATAATGGGGAGGCAGTGGTTGCCTTATTTTCACTTCATGACTCTTTGTAGTAATATGTTTGATTGATAAATTTGAAAGAAGCACCCAAGCATGCCTGACTCCGTTCCCCTAGTCCATATGGAGCAGGCTGTCTTCCAAATGTTCGTGTTCATCTTCCTGCTGTATTTGAAGGGCCCGCCTAGAGAGGGAGACACTTTAAGGCTCTGCTTGAGACAAGTATTGGGGAGTGGAGAGAAGGTTAGTTAGGATGTGAATCTTAGAAGGACCTGTCCATGGATGATCCAAACCACTTCCCCAGTAAAACTTTTCACTAATACAGCCGATATCTTCATCTTTCTCTATCTCCATTCTTTCTCCCTGATGGTTCCAAATTTGTTGGAAAGAATGGGGTATAGCTGGTCTAATAGTCACCTATTATTTAATTTGTTTTCCTAGAGTAGTAATTTATTAGTATGCAAAGGAAAAAAATCAGTGTATCCTAAGGTGACTAACTCACTCCCAGAAGGAAATGTAGCCATTGGAAAGTCTAAGACAATTAAAGCACTAACAGCTTTTTTATACTGCATAATACTTGACACTTATTTTTAACCAGGCTATTTAACTAACGTTGGTTATAAACAGTAATAGAGCAGTACCTTGAAATAGGTGATTAGTAATGTAAATGATCTCAAGGATAGCTTTGTCTTTCTTTAGAATGTATAGAAGCTTAACATCTCAGGATGGCATGGTGACTAATGCAGATATTCACATGAGAGGAGAAACTGAGCTCAGAGAGATGATACAAGACAAAAAGTTGGCGGCAAGAGACCAATGAGGACAAAGGACTCCTGGGACTTGGTCCAGTTTTCATTATTTAATTTTTGAGAGCAAATGTATTCTTTATTGTGAATAACTTAATTCACTTGTAAATGAAAGAAAGTATCCCAACATATACTCAATAACAGAAGGTTAATATTTCACTTCAGTTAATCCATGAAGTGAATCTAACTGCAATTAATGAGGACTGGATTTTAGATTATATTTTCTAATAAGATTTTTTTATGAATATCTCTTTTTCCACAGTGGAAAACAAATACGAAGGATACTCAAGTAAACATACTCTAAGTCATAAGTGCAAAGCCAAGCTAGAAAATAAGCTAAAGTCCCTCTCTACCACTTAGAAGTACAACGTAATAAAATTCATTATAATAGCATTCTAGTTTTGTCATAAAACCATAACAAACCATAGTTATTACATGAAAAATAGAGTAATATTTTGCCTAGTAAAACTATAGTAAATTGGGTCTAGTAATAGCAACACTATAATAATTATAGTGAAAAATAGCTGCAAGTTAGGATCTGTATATTTACTACGCTATTATAATTATAGTTCTACCATAGATTTCTTCTATACAAAAGCTAAATTTACCCTAGTAATTGCATTCTCTTTTCTCTTCCACATGAGATGATTGGGAATTAGAGAAGATTATGTAAAGAAGAAAAACACAAAATTTTTGTGTTTTTTCTGTCTACCTGTGTAAGACCAGTGAATAGTTAGTAAGATAGCAAAACCAAAAGGTAAGTTATTACCAAAATTTAAGTGTAAAAAGAGTTGTCTTAATATGTAGAATACAGAATAACCCAAAATAACTCAACCAAAAAGAAGCTCTTTATTTTATGTCATCTCCAAGAAGAGTGTCTCCTCCTTTTCCCTGAGCGCTGACATGGACCAGTGCACCTGGATTCCTCCTGCTGCTCCAGCCCTCAGACAAGGGTCAGGGCTCATCAACCCTCAAAGGTAAAGAATTTCTAAGGAAAAAAATGACCTAAAGGGGCTTGCTGACATTCATCAGGAAATGCGGTATACAGTTGAATGGTAAGAGCTAGGAAGAAATCAAAACAGTTCCTTGGCCATAGCTAATCATAAATCATTAGACATGGATATTTTTATTATGAGGATTTAAGTCAAAAAATTTAAAAAAAGAAACGTCAGCTTCTATAGAAAGTAAAACTCTCCCCCTCCATCATTTGCTTCTACCTGTCCTCAAACTGGAGTGACCATACTGTAACAGACTGGCTAGATGTTCACCAAATGTTTCCACTTCCAGGACATAGAATTAAACCACGTTTCCCAGCCTGTTTTTAATTAGGTGGGGGCCTTCGGACTTTGTTTTGGCGGAGGGAACATTCGCCACTTCCAGGATCCCCCTTGTGAGAACTTCACTCTGCTGTCCCCTCCTACAGTTTGTAGATGAGAGCAACACAAGATGAAAAGAACCCAAGTCCACATGTCTCCTGCTCATAGGAGAGCTTCCCAACCCAGAGGGGCTGTAATGTGGGCAAGTAATTTATCTTTACTATATTAAGCTACTGAGAATTTGGTATTGTTCCCTATAGCACTTAACCCTCCCTGATGTAAGCTCAAGTTCTACTGGTCTCTCTCTATTTGCTTTAACATGATTTTAGAAGCAATCACAGAAAGCACAATCACAGAAAGCAACTTTAACTGTGTTATTTTTTCTTTCTATTTCCCCCCTCACTCTCTACTGGCCTGCCTTCTTGCCTTCCTGCCTTCCTTCCTTCCTTCCTTTCTTCCCTCCTTCCTTCCCTCCTTCCTTGCTTCTCTTCCCTTTTTTCCTTCCCTGCTAATGGAGATGAGTAGGTAGAGAGCTGTAATTCTCCCTTACCCCTTATTTCCTTGTTTTTCCTTTCTTTCATCCCTGAGTACCATCTCTTTGCTTGTGTTTTGAATTCTATTTAGAATAATATTATAAACTCAAATGTGTAATGTTTTGACTGTAACCTCCTAAGAACCTCTGCTGAGTATCTATACAAATCCAGCCCTGAGATTTAAGCAATAAAAGGTTTATGTATAAACTGTCTAAATAGCTTGAGGATGTACTACAACAGTGAATTTCCTGTTATTTAACACTACTTAAGGTAAGGCAGAAAAACACCAAAGATTTTAGTTTTGAGCTCTATAATTCCTAAGGCAGAAAAAGAATTATGTTTCATTATGTTTACAGTTTTCTTCCATATTTCCTGCCTGTTGCTTGTTTTCAGAATTTGCATCGTGTTGTCTCCTTCAAGACAGTTTCTTATACACACCTCTGCTGTGAGGTTCCAGACAATTGCTTTCACTTCTCGTGGGAGAAGCTGCATATCCAGCTTCCCAACCCCACAATAATTGCCACGTTTTATAAGAATTGTTTCAGAATATTTCCCAAATTGAAATGGATCACTTCCCTGTGTTCCCATTGCCTTTGTTTTCTGAAATGGAATTCATCTTACCTTACCCCTTACAGCCTATTACAAGGTATTACCCAGAACACACAAATATCTGTCAGGGTCTTTCTGCCTTTAGCAAATTTCCCTTTCAACAAAAAACTCGAGAGAAGAGAAAGCAGTAAAGCTTCAAGTGCAATATATGTATGTGTATTAGATTAGGCTTATTATTTTTTAATTGCCTAGAAGTGAACACTTTTTTTTTTTAATAGAAATTGTCAAAAGCAAGTTTTGCTCGAAATGACTTTTGGATTTCATTTTTTATACCTTGCTGACATGAGATAATCTGGTTAATTTGTTTGGAAGACAGCCAGCATGGGAACACTTTGCTGCTACGGATCTGTTGGTTTGGGTTGGAAAGGCTCCAACAGCATTCCTGCGGAGATGTCCAACCCAAGCACTTCAGTTCTCCCCTCCCCGGTCTACAGCAAACATCCAGAATCATCTTGGACTGAGATGTGACGCCAGAATCTTTAACACAGTGTTAAATGCAGTTTGCTATCCTTTGATCAGAATTAAACCTTGAGTCAGAAACTACTTGCTATCTCTTTACTACCACATTTCTGAAAGTGAGTTTTAAGATCAGAAAGGCCTATGTTCACATCTCTGCCACTAACTTGTTATTAATCAAATGAACATTTGGGGACCTGGTACTTCCTGGTGGAAAGTAATGATTGGCCTCTAAAAGTGAGGCTGGCACCCACCTTTCTTCTTATTTTACCCAGCCTTCCTTGGGCAGGAACATGGCCTCAGAGGGTAAGGTCATAGCTGAGTCAGGCACCTGTCACCTCACGGATCCAGAGTCCTGACAACTTCTCTTTACCAAACTCTGTTTGGATTTGCTGGCTTCCTCTAATGCAAAAGGTCTGACTTTTACCCTCCCTTAATCTGAGCAGACCAATCGAAGGGTGGCTACACTTATGTCCAGGGCATTTATACCTGCCCTTCTTCTAATAGCAACCACTTCTTTTCAAGGCACTTGTCCTGCTTTTGCAAAAAACATATACATATATATTCTTATGTGCGTGCACATACACAATGTCAGAGCTGGGTAGGGCATCTTGCTCTATATGTCAATTACCCAAAACAATATCCTGCACATAATTATGTATGACATACATGTTAGTTCACTTCTCTTTCTGGGTGCCTGTATTGTTTGTTGCTCTTTTAATTATTTTATACTTTATCAAAGGGACTGGGGGTGGAGGGGTGTCTTATTCAAATAGAAATCAAATGAACTCTACCTAAGGTGGGTAGTTGAAATGCTAAGTACTCTTAGAATTTATGAATGGAAATTCCTGATCACTAGGAACGGGCCTATTCCGGAGGGTTTTCTTAAACATTTTTTTTTAATTTTTTTTTTAAAGATTTTATTTATTTATTTGAGAGAGACAGAATGAGAGACAGAGCATGAGAGGGAGGAGGGTCAGAGGGAGAAGCAGACTCCCCGCTGAGTAGGGAGCCCGATGCGGGACTCAATCCTGGGACTCCAGGATCATGACCTGAGCCGAAGGCAGTCGCTTAACCAACTGAACCACCAAGGCGCCCCTAAACACTTTTTTTCTTAATTATGTAAATATAAAGGGTAAATAGCTCCCCCTGGTATTGAGAGAACAATGGAATAAAAATGTTCAGGAACGCCTCTGTTTATTAGAATTCCACACCAAAAATTCCATACCACCTTTGGTATACAGAGAACTGGAGACTATGACCAATTTACAGATGGCACTCAGAAGGCTTCAGATATAAGGAGATCACAAGGGTGAATGTGGATGCTCTATTTAAGATCCAGTGGCATGGAAGAGCAATAATGCTCCTAAAATCCAATTATCTGGAGAAAAGGAAGAATCTAGGTTAAAGTTCTGCTCTTTCAACAAGGGATTAAGTGTTCATCAGACAGAGTTTTTGTATGTTTTTTCATTTGTCACTGTTCATGCCAGATTCTGGAAGCTTTTACCACATTGGCACAGTGGTTGGAGCTTGGGGAATGATGGCCAATCCTGTGAGTGTGAATTAGAGAGAGCTGGAATGTGGACGCTCTTGCAACAAAGGCAGAGATTTGAGCATGGCAGGCAACTTGGCAGAGTGGACCGCTGTCTGTGAAGCTGCAGTCTACAAAAGTGACCCCACATGGCGGCAGCAGGCAATGACAGTGCTGAGATTCTAGGTCCTCCCAGACCAGGTACGTGCTCAAGTGGGGACAGGTTCTGCTTCAGAAGGAGAGACCCCCCCCACCCCCACAGGGGTTCTTGAGCCTTTGGTGTAGCGGAATTCAAGAGGAACATCCAGGATTTCACTGCTCAAATGATGTTCTTGTTCAAGTGGTTAATTGAAAAAAAATTAAAAATGGATGTTTATAAACTGAACTAGTGAAGCAAGACATTGGGTAAGTTTACATGTGCCATGTCATCGATTCCCCTTATTTCCTGCTCTGTGATTTAGAAAACGGGAGAAGCTAATCTATGCTTCTATAAATGGCAAAAGTCTTATTTACTATTGTCCATAAAAAAGAGGCGAACAAAAACACTCCAAATTCAAATATGTAAATGACAATTCAGAACTCTGCATGTAAGGATCTTCAAAATTTATCATTATGATAAATGATAGTGAGACTTTTTATAATAATATGCATAATTAGAATCAATGCACTGCCGTGAAGCCGTAATTCTACACGAGGCACTAGGTTTGAGACTTTAACCTTGAGAGGTGGCACAGAATCATGGAAAGTATTGATTCAAGAGCCTGACTGCCAAGTTGGTATTGCAGCTCTGACACTTGCTAGCTTTGTTCCTTAACTTCTCCAGCCCTCAGTGTCCACAGTAGGAAGCTGCGGGTAATAAGGGCACCTGTCTTACAGATCTGATGTCAGAATTGAACGACTATATAATTTAAAGTTCTTTTTTTTTTTAAGATGTTATTTATTTATTTGACAGAGAGAGCGAGAGAGCACGAGCAGGGGAAGCAGTAGAAGGAGAGGGAGAAGCTGGCTCCCCGCCGAGCGGGGAGCCCGACGCGGGGCTCAATCCCAGGACCCGGAGATCATGAGCTGAGCCGAAGGCAGACGCTTAACCATCTGAGCCACCCAGGCGCCCCTAATTTAAAGTTCTTAAAAGAGTGCCTGGCACATCATAATAATTACGTATTGTTATAGTTGTTGTCATAGTATTAGCGGTAGCAATGGCATAGGATTATGTTACTTCACTTGGATGGGAAGGAACTCTAGGCTCTTCTTTCCCAGATAAAAGGAATTGTAGCCTAAGATGAAAATGAAGAGAGGGAAGGAAAAAAATTCAAAATGGGACAAACAGTTGACAGTACAAAAATACTAATTTGAGACAATTGGGAAGAGAAAAATTTTCCAACAGTGTTACACATTTAGTCAGTATGCAAAAGAAAATCCTGAATCAATACATAAAAACAACAACAACAACAAAACTTTGTAAAGTAGAAGTCCAAGATTCATTACATCTCTACTGGATTCCCCTCCCAGTGTATTAATGCCTTTTTTGGTATTCAAATATGAAATGTCTACCAAATAACACACTCCCCACTCCTCTTTAGCCACAGGATCCCAGGGATGCAAGAAGTTAGCTTATAGCCACCAGTTGTTAATGACTGAGCAAGATGATCATTAGTAATAATTACCATACTTTAAAAAAAATTAAGGGCGCCTGGGTGGCTCAGTTGGTTGGGCGACTGCCTTCGGCTCAGGTCATGATCCTTGAGTCCCGGGATCGAGTCCCACATCGGGCTCCCTGCTCGGCGGGGAGTCTGCTTCTCCCTCTGCCCCTCCCCCCTCTCATGTGCTCTCCCTCTCTCATTCTCTGTCAAATAATAAATAAAATCTTTATTAAAAAAAAAAAGAAAGAAAAAAGAAAATCCTCCCATGGACCTGGAATTTTAAAAGCCCACTTCGGCCCTGCCAGAATGAGAGGTGCTGCGAGAAATCCAGCCTAAATGAAAGCTTGTTGGGCACCTGGGTGGCTCAGTTGGTTAAGCGACTGCCTTCGGCTCAGGTCATGATCCTGGAGTCCCGGGATCGAGTCCCACATCGGGCTCCCGGCTCAGCGGGGAGTCTGCTTCTCCCTCTGACCCTCTTCCTTCTCATGCTCTCTGTCTCTCATTCTCTCTCTCTCAAATAAATAAATTAAAAAAAAATCTTAAAAAAAATTAAATATAATACAGTTTGCTATCTCACTGTATTAAGGAGGCATGGCCTCTGGTCTGAGCACAAATAGGAACTACAGTCACAAAAATAACTTGTAAAGCTGAAAGGAGTGGTGATTTTTTTGTGCTTGCCATTACCTTCCTCTTTGCACTCATTCTCCTTCTCCATACAATGACTTGTATCAAAAGTTACAGTAAAAAAGGGGGTATGCAAAAATATTAGTTTTGTCATACTATATAAGGGGAAAACAGGGAAAAAGGTAGCTTTTTTTGTAAGATAGAGACACACATAGTTCTTAGAGAAAGATTATTTTTTTAAGTTGTGCCTACACTAACAGTCTATATGTGTGCTAATTTAGTTATTGTTGGATTATTACCAAACTACAAATTACATTTGGTAGTCCTTTTCTCCCAAGTGTTGTATTCATTCTTTGTTTTTCTTTTTGGTTTATGAGAAGGGGTCCAAGTGTCAAAAAATTGCTGTCTCACAAAACTGACTCATTACTTGATTTTTATTTTTTAAATCATATCAAAAACTGATCCAAAGAGTTAGTGTGTCCCAACTCAGAAACCCAAAGTGACTAATGATCTGACCCCATTGAGAATACTGGGATTAGTTGATGAATCATTCATTATTCTTTGACTTGCTCAGACTCTCTAAAAGTGGGCCCATTTTTTTTTCTTAATTTTTCAATTGGCTCTGTCTGCTCATTTTAAGTTCTTATTTTTTATTTAATTTTTTTTTTTTTTGGATGAGGGGAATAGTCTTCATATAGCCTTTCAATGACCCAAAGGAGAAACCAGAGTTCGCAATTTGGAAAAGCTAGAGCTTCAAATTAGTAACTGCATCTGACATCAGCAGCTCTGATTAGGAGCAAACTCCTGCCGAGATGACCAATGGCACCAACCGAAGGGGAAGGGAAGCAGGGGCACCTGTGAAGAAAGCCACGCTGTGGTAGGGGAAAGGAGAGTCCGGACAGTATTGGACAACATGAAATTGCTACATACTGATTTTGAAAAATGGGGATAATATTCATTCATACAAATGCAACTGCCAATAGGATTAAGGGACCATACAAAATTGCTTTTTGACCTAATGGTAATACATGATTCAATACATGAATATCACAGGGTCTTCTACTGGGAGCTCATTAGGTGGGTCATCATGTTTGGGACATATACTGGGACAAATTGCTTAGAAAATATGCCATTTTCCTTTTGCTTTTTTGAATAATTTGTTTATTCTGATTATAAAAGACATGCATTGGAGAAAACCTAGAGCTTACAGGAAAGAATAAAGAAAGCAAACCTAATCTCACAATCCAGAGATAACCTTTGTTAATATTTTATATTTTTTTCTTGCACATGCATGTGTGTGTGTATGTTAATGTTACAATATAGAGAAACATTTTTGGTTGCTTTTAAAACTGTATTTTATTTTTTTAAAGATTTTGTTTATTTATTTCATGGAAAGAGAGAGAGAGCACGAGCTGGGAGGGAGGAGCAGTGCGAGAGGGAGAAGCAGAGTCTCCGCCGAGCAGGGAGCCCAGTGTGGGTCTGGATCGCAGCACCCGAGGATCGTGACCTGAGTCGAAGGCAGACGCTCAACCGACTGAGCCACCCAGGCGCCCCTAAAACTGTATTTTAATATAAAAATAATAGATACTATTTGTAGGAAATTTAGAAAATCTGGGGGAAATTTTAAAAAAAGAAAAATTCATAATTCTACTTTCCATAATATTTAAGTATCTTGGTCCATGTTATTATTTTTTCTTTATATGTATATGTGTTCATACTCTACATCCTATTTTAACCTACTCTTTTAATTCAACAACATACCATGTACAGCTTACCAGGTCATCTACAGTGTTTCTATAACGTGTCTCTTATGATTCCACTGAATGGCTGTACCATTGTTTAGCTAACATATAATAGGATATTTGAATTATATGAATAGCCATTTTCTAACACTTTTTCAATAATAGGTTTTTGTAAATTGAGAGCCACGTTCGTGAGTATTTGAGATTAGCTTGTGGTAGTAATAACTAACTCATCTGCAACTAGAAAACCAAGAGATCCATTATGGTGTTTACATCTAACAGTATCAACAATACTAAACCTGCCTAGTGGCCATTGACTGAATTATTTAAAGTAGAACTTACCGAAAGAAGCCTGACAAAATAGCAGCAGTTTTGATCCAGAGTAACGAACCGTGGCCCAAACAGAAAGGTCTGTATATGCTCTTTCTTATACAACAGTGCTGTTATTTACTAATTTACCAAAGAGAATAACAAGAGGGATACTTAGCATTTTATAGTCAAACATCATTTCACAAGGGTCCATCTGCAAATTCATACTAATCATTGGAATTAATTACTATTTACAGCAACTGTATGAAAAAGATTTTTTGTTTCTAGGTTCTATAAATGGAAAAAATAAAAAGATATAAGACAATGTGACTTTCATACAACAGAGGAAATCACAAGCAAACAAAGCAAAAATCCTTACTTTTCCCCTTACATCCCCATTTAGGAAAGAATTAAAACTCAAAGCAGGAAACCCACATTAAGAATGTTTTCTTGAATAAGACCTATTTATTCTTTATATATATTTGATGCTACCCATTCTTATAGAGAAGTTTATGCTCTTCTAAAGCATCTACATGGTCAGGGTATCAAACTAAACAATGTATTCAGTCAAGTTTACTAAAACATTAGTTAATTTTAACTGTATCATCAAACTGACCATTAGTGATGATTAGAAGAAACTTCAAAGAAAGGATGTACGTGTGTTTATGTAGGTGTATACTATATAATTTTTACATTTTATTGTATTTTTTATTAAACCATTCATTATTTTTTAATCAAGTAAGCCAAAAATATCAGTGAAATCTAACAGTATTACCAAATGGTCATAGGTGTTGATTAAAGTCCCCAGTGATGAGGATTACTGTATGCAAATATGAATTTGTGCTGTATGTATCTAGTATAGTTGCTTTATCCACTTTAAATGCACATATATCTTCATGTTTGGAAGAAAAATGCTGGTCTATCTATAGTGTTGCAGCAGACTATCCTCTCTCCTTTCCAAAATCCTTATGAACAGACAAACTTCAGGCTCTGCTCCAGAGAAATCTTGCCTTACAGTGTTGCTAATACTGACCATTCAACTAAACCAGACAACTAGTAAACAAGTAGTAAAGATGTTCAGAAAAGTCAAACTCTTTTTCTTTGCTCAAAATCATTGATAAATTCAATTAAATCAATTGAGCCAAGATCCTCAAACAGACAATACTCTAAAAGTCTTCATAGGTTTTACAGGATGGAAACAATTTCATTTTAAAAGCATAATACACAGTGTAACAGAAAATGTAAAAGTATCTTCACAACAACAGCACTCAACTAAAAATAAGCAACAGATATTCAACCATGTGGAAGAGTTTCTACCTTACAAATTCCCAAGGGTTTGAATAAGAAAGCTTAGAATAATAGCTATATGTGGTATAGTGGGAGAAAGAAGCCCTTCAGTAAAACAGTGTATGGTTGGGTTAGGATGTACCCAGTGAAGTTATTATTCCCTTCTTCTCTCAGAGAAAACAGAATTCGTTGTTTTTTTTTTTTTTTAAGATTTTATTTATTTATTTGACAGAGAGGAGAGAGATCACAAGTAGGCAGACAGGCAGGCAGAGGGAGAAGCAGGCTTCCAGCCAAGCAGCGACCCTGATGCGGGGCTCGATCCCAGGATGCTGGGATCATGACCCGAGCCGAAGGCAGACGCTCAACCGACTGAGCCACCCAGGTGCCCCGAAAACAGAATTCTTGAGCTATAAAAAGAATAAAGAAAGCTAGATAAATATCTGTGCAGTGCTGAAAATGCTAATTATTCTTTGTTTTTAATATACAGAAGCATGGTGCTTCTAATAGAGCATGGGCTTTGGGATGAGATGCTCTGGGTATAAATCCCAGCATGTCAGACATGTGACCTTGGACTAGCAACTGAATTTCCCCTCCACCTTCCCTCCTTGTAAAATTCAGATAGTAATACCTGCCTACCTCTCAGGGCAGATATAAGCAGAAAATGACCCACTGAGAGGGGAAAAAACAACTTAGCATAGTACCAAGCACAATATTTAGCAAATGTTAGTTTTGCTTCTTCCTTTTTTAAATACTCCCCTATAAATACTAACACTAGGGTGTCTATATATAATATACTTTAGGATTTGGACATTTACAGTTTTATGAGGCAAGTTCAAAGTCTTTCTTTAGTTTACCTATGTTTTTCTCATAGTTTTCCCTGTTTTATTTTACTTGATAGCACTTACCATCATTTGATAAATATTTGCCTTTTTTTTTCTATTTTCTGCCATTAGAATACCAGCTATAAAAGGGCAAGAATTTTGTTCACTGATGGATCTCCACCACCCAGAAATATTCCTTATATAATGGACACTTAATAAATATTTGTTGAAATAAAAAATAAATGGCTTATAAACTTACTTTATTTAAAACTGTTTCCAGCATTTCTTACTGAAAGAGTTGGCAACAAATACACCAAACTATTTGTAAATAAATAAGTACATGAATAAATAGTATCATAATATATACTTTTACAGCTCCATATAAGATAAATAGTCCCCTGATTATAATCAACATTTAATCAATATTTGTTAAGTGTGTTAATCTGAGCTTCTTACTCAACCAATATATATGCGTAAGTATGTCTTCTGAGAGCAGAAAGTATGATTTCCTATTTTTATACAGAGAAATCAGTGGGATTTTTTTGGAGATAAAATACCATAACCATATATTTCATAGAAATGTATATTTATAATTTACCATAGCAAGTATTTTAGGAGCTTTGTAAAAAATAGTAATCTGGGATTCATTAAAAAAGAAACAACAGTCTCAAAACAGAGTCACTTATGCTGAGCTCTGTGTCAAACAAAGACTTAATACCTAACCTAACTGCAGTTTCAACCTCTCCCAGGAATGCGACCTTTACCAGTCTGTCTGGAATTACCTGGTCAGCACTAGTGAGGTGTTCTGCCTGATAGAACCCTGCCTTCCTCCAAAGGAAGGTGACCTTGACTGAAACAATCCACTCTCTGCTAGGAACTTCTTAAACCTTTCTGCAAGCCCCCCTCTTCTGCCTACAAAAGTCTTCCAATTTGTATAGCCCTTCAGAGTTCGTTTCTATTTACTAGATGGGATGCTTTATGAATCAGTAAATAAAGAAACAGAACTTGGTGGCAGCAGCAAAACCAAAGGAGACTTTCAACAGCTTTGGGGACCATGAAAAACACAGGCACGGTACCTGCAAAACTTTAAACCTCTCAGAACCTATAGATGAAATCCTAGGAAAAACCATCAGAAGCTAGCTGAAAGTGAATTATCAACAGGGTTACTTTTCCCAGATCTCTATCTATAGTACCTGGTCGAGAGAGAAAAATAAAATTTCACATTGTCCGTTCCTTTCCCAATCCAGGCCAATTGTTATTGATCCTTGGGAGGGGTTCTAGATCTTACAAAGATAGGAGATTTTGCACCCTCTTTGTGGATGCCTCCTAGGGTTGCTTAATACAGCAAGAAATATTTACTGTTTTCCTGGCTGAAACCTAAAAAGATATTCAAAAGGATTTAATAACTATGATAAAACATTTGTCCAAATTGGAAACTGATATTGAGCCCAATAGGAAATTTTATTAAACCTTCTCCCCTAAGCTAAATGTACCCAGAGGGAAAGAAAAACATTTCAAAGTAAGTAGATGGGTGTGTCAGTCCTTTGATGTCATCTAGGCTACAACCTAACTCTTGGAGGAATTAGAAGCAATTATCCTTATTCTACAGCTCTTTGAAGGACCACAAATGAAGCTCTAGAAAGAAGTCAAAATCTACCTATCCTTTTTAACAATTAACTTCACTTATTCATCTCAGAAAGCTTGTGGTATTATAAAGATTCTGGCCTTAGGGAACAAAGATTCTTCTTAGAAGAATTTGTATTCTTTCCCTGTGCCTTTGAGATGTAAATGCTCTACCTGGTGTTCCCCAGGAACTCTTACCTTCTCATCAGGCCATCGCCTTAAAAATCAAGCTTCAGGGAGGCAATTCTTAAGGAAGAAAAAAAAAAAAGGCAGGAGGTAACAGGCTTTTTAAAAATAGCACTTTGGGAAAGTTGAAACTCAATTACGTAAGATCACTGAGCAAGCCACTTGGCTTAAAAAGGTAAGTTCTTCAAGCTGGTCTTTGGCTTGATTTTGGTTCAGGTCTTGGGGACCACGGCTCCAAAGTGCACTACAGACATTGGGAATAATCCTGCTTATAATTATCATGGTAATCTCCCAGGTGCACTGTATTTTTTCATAAGCTTTAAATGGATGTTCACCATCACTAACCACCAAGCAAATGACCCCCTTAAGACTGAAATGTCAAAAAAGGAATGAAGAGAATGATTGACTAAGAAAAAAAAAATGGTAAACCTGAAGTCATGACTGGTGAATATCACAGAGATTCAGCAAAAAAAATGTCAAGACCTATGAGTATCACATAGCAGATCAGTAAAAGCTACAAGAACTACAGGTAGGAGTGGTGCTAATTCCTTAAATTTTGATCACATCTCTCTGTTAAGCTGAGAGCCTGATCAAAAGGGAGGATTGTTAAGACAGAAAGAAAAAAAAAGGTCCAAAATGGAGTCACTTGTGCTAAGCCCCATGTCAAACAAAGACTTAATAATTAATCTAATTGCAGTTTCAACCTCTCTCAGGAATATAACCTTTAACCCACCAATCTGGAATTACCTGGTCATCACTAGTGAGGTGATCTGCCTGATAGGCCCCTGCTTTCCTCCAAGGGAAGGTGACTTTGCCTGAAACAACCCATTCTCCCCTAGAAACTTCTTAAATTTTGCCGCACCCATCCCCACTTACAAAAGTCTTCCATTTTGTACAACTCCTTGGAGCTCTTTTCTATCTGCTAAGATGGGATGCTGCCTGATTCATGAATCATTAAATAAAGCCAATTAGATCTTCAAATTTATTTTATTGAATTTTGTTTTTTAACAGATTGAGTTGTCATTCATACATGTACAAACCCACAAATATAATGTCATAAATGTTTAGGTGTGTTATGTGTGCATATGTGTGTATGTGCTTGTTAAGTAGATCCTGGCTGTCTATTTGTTGAATAATTCATTAATATACTCACGTATGTGTATATAAAACAAGCTATAAAAAATGTTTAGACATTGTGGAATGATACCATAAATGTTGGGATAAATGGTAATTGCCAAATGTCACCGGATTGAATTGTGAAGGAAGAGGAATGCTGAAATTTGATTAAAACAAAAGATAAAGGTGTGAAGTGAACTTAAGAGAAGAAAGGTTGTATATCATGTTTTTATTTACCATCCTATTAATATATATGTGTGTATAGATAGATAGATTTTTTTTTTTTTTTTTTTTTTTTTGCCATAGGTGAGGGAGAGAAAGAAACGAAAATGCTTTCCATGAGTCTTTGGAAGAGAAGGATACTGGAAATAAGGGAGTGAAAAGTTATGCTTGTAGAGAGAATGTGACCAGCCCCCCTCCCCCACACCCTCCACACTTCCATTCCTGCCAGGCAGGAACTGGAATCTTTTGTAGAGCACCATTATAGTATCCGAAAGTAACACACTCACAAAGGAGAGAAGAAAGGCTTGATCTGCACGCTGTGACTCTAAAAGGCCCCCCAGTGAGGATGACTGTGGCGGCACGAAGTCAGAAGAAAAGACCTACCCAGCTAAACTGTCATGTCTAAGAGAAGCTCTGAAGCTGGTGAGGAAAAACATTTCTCCCCCGAATGGCTTTCATTTATTTTATTTTTTAAAGTCAGTACAAGAGATAATGCAGCACATTTGTGTAATTTCATCCCGAAGCTCGGCTCTTGAGTAAGGGCTCTCAGATCTCACGCAAGCGTATCTGGCTTCTCATCCCACCCACTTTGGGGAAAACGCTCACGTTTCTCCCGTGAAATATGCTTGAGAGGTTATCATGAGCATTGGCAGGGGATGGCAATACTGATAGATAATCCCGATCGCACATGCCTGTGCGCGTGCACACACGAGTTTAGGAGCTTCTTTCTTCATTTGCTTTATGGGTCAGAATATTCTCATATTGCCCCCATCCCACATCCCCTCATCCTAGCCCCTTTATTCTTCCAAAGACTGGTCTGGGATCTTCCAAATCGGTGTGTTACTTTCTCAGTAAGGAAACAGGAAAGAGCTAATAAAATATTGTTTAACGTCCTCTAACACTGCTTCCCGCACAGGCACCCCTCCCCCAACACACGTACGTTCCCACCCCACCCCGCACATACACATGCGCACTGCACACACGATTATTCGCCCCACCGTTACAATGGAATTCTGGCGGTTTCACGGGCCTTTGCTGGTGCTAAGGCCCAGTATGTTTGGAATCTGGAAGCTGAAGGAAAAAATAAAAGCTAGGTATGCACAGTGACCCGAAGGAATTATATTGCCTTTTCCTGGATCAGACCTAGACAGAACATTCTCTTCTGTGATTTCCTCTCTCCAGGGCTGTGAAAAGTATCCCGAAAATGGGGAGGTAGAAGAAGGGAAAGAAAAGGTTAAAGAAAAATGGACAACCATAAAAAGATTTATAATTTACTTTTGAAATAAATCAGCAAAGGGAGGCCCAATCTGCCATTTGCTCTCAGGGCTCTGGGATCCTACACTGAATAATGTGCCATGGCCCATTTTGATCTGCACTGAAATTAACAATCAGTCAGCCACTGTATGAAATATTATCTTTGTTAGCTTTACCACTAACAAAAATACACTTCCAATTTTTCACATCCACACACTACATCTATTAAGGCAATCTGGGAAATTAGTTTGAGATAAACTGTACAGCAATTTTATTCATAGCTTCCCTGTATCTCACACTGTTAATCTGCATCACTGCTCACTAAATAGTGCCTAATGTTTATTGCATTTAACTGAATGTATACGATTCTGAGGGTACGCCAGGGACCGATTATCATAATTATACATGTTTCTATGGTAACCCACAAGTCTATCAGTTTTGATTCATTATATTGTTATACCTTCTAGCACTTTCTAATTATTAGGTGCCCATAAAAAGTCTCAGTCTTGCTGTTACTATAGAAATGAGCTATAGACAGGCCTCCATTGTTAACCCTTAAAGGACCAAAATATATAGACTCAGACAGCTGGTAGCTATTCACATAACTGAATAGCCAATAATTTCATCTATTATTTAAATTCGTAATTGATTTGCTGTTATTAATTTCTGAAAATAGTTCACTTAGACAACTCAGGAATGATCATCTCAGATTTTATAAAATTGCCCTGACTTTGAGATTCCCTATCCCTGATGTATACCTTCAGGTGTGATAAAAGATACAAAACCACTAATGCAGCACTGAATTGGCGAGCATAAAGTACAAAAATCAAAAGTCTTTCAGGACCGATTTCTTATTTCATAGATGAAGACACAGTTGTTGGTGTAAACAGAATTATATGTTAAGGGATAACTTAGATAAATCAGAATATAACGGCGAAAACTCAAATGCACTGAGAGTCTTTAAATCCAGCGTCTAAAATTGCTTCACAGCAATATGGCTATTTAGGTATAATTTAATATTGCTACTTAAATTGCAATTTGTAATTTAATATTTTCATTTTACTTTTTCTTCTATATTCACTAACAGAATCCTGTGAAAATTGAAAGGGACTGAGCAGTTTCATTGTCTCTCTAACCCTCCTGCTATTATAGTTTTCAATTAGAAGTGCCTTTTAATTTAGATCAGGAAAGCTCTCCTAAAGTGACAGCTCGCCCTTCACACTGCATATCTATTTATTTCGGAAGTCAACACACCATTCAATAACCTGAGAACAGCCCTGATTGCTATGCTAATAGTATTCAGAAATATGTCGACACCGATCGAAACAAGTAAACTAAGGCTAATTCATAAAGTGAATAATAAAAGGCAGAAGGAAGCCTTTCATACCTTCTACTACTTCAGCTGGAATCCTAAGCTTACAAATTTAATTTTTTCCCCTCCCTCAGGGAAATGAACACTATATGATAACCAAACTGAAATTAGATTTTACCTAATATTACAGCCTTGCCTATTTGACGCGGCTTGTTTTATTATATAAAGCTGCAGTGGGAAGCAGCAGACACAATGACCGTGGATGTTAATGTTCCTGTGATCTAGGAGATGCTTGCTTCAGCCGCAGCTTTCTGCAGCTAAGAGCTCAATGCATTTTGCTTTTCGAGGTGGGGGGAGGAGAGGGAAAGCCACAAGAATTTTAAATGTATGCCCACATTAAAAAACAACAGCACATGTTGGGTAACCATTTTCTTCATATTACAAGCCCAAACCCCAACGTCCATAGGAGCTCCCCACCAATTAGGCATAAATCAGATTGTATAAGCAACAAAAGATATGGTCATTTGCATGTTGAAGTTCGAACTCTTAAAAAACAGAGAACCGACCAAAGCCTTTTGTTCGCAATTCTTACATGGCCATTAGCATCAGAGAAAAGTAGATTTACCACTAAATAGAAAATTTAAAGTAGATGAAGAGTAAATTCAATCAGACAGTTTAAAAACTCCATTCATCAGTATATGCGTATACTACTGCATGTATGTATGTAGTCTGAAATTGATTATATCTAATTTACATTAAAATACGTCTCCTCCTATATCTAGGTATTGGTTATTCAGAATAATTGAACTATATCTGCATAATATTTGTACTTACCCATAGAAATTAAACTAACCTTTAATAATAAACTTATTTTTCATCTTGTTTATACTTTCATTCCCATGATAATCAATTACTCCACCCAATTCACTAGGCCCCCCAAAAATCTACGGATCTTTTTCATACATTTTAAACTAAGCTAATATATACATACCTTCATAAAAATCTAACGAAATATATAAACATGCAGAAAATGTTACTATATCTAGATAAGTCACAGAAATCTATGAGAAAAGCAATGACACAAGGCCAAGATTTCATACACTTGGTTAATAAGACATAAGAGCAACAATAAAAGCTTCTGAAAGCGAGAATAATCTGGTGTGTGCTTTTTGAGAACACCTAAAGATCACTGTTAAGTTAGCGAATCCTGGGGGGCCAGGGGTGAGATAGGGGTCAGATACCCAGGTCACCAGGGTGATTAGGCAAAGAACACAGAGAAAGTAAGTCGTTCAAGCAGCAAGCATATTACCACCTGGGATGTCATTTATTTCCTAGAGATAGAGTTGAGTTAGGTCTCTGCATGGTAAAACCATGAATTAATTATATTCTGCCCACCCCCAGTGAGCATAAAGTGCTCAAGTTTTCTTTTTGGGTGATAGGGAGAAAGATGACTTATCATTCACGGTTGGATGTTAAAATCCCAGAGGAGAGAGCCAATAAAAGCAGCTCCTAGTGACAAAAATCCAGGAGCTGTACCATCACTATCCATCAAACTGAAATGTTTTAGGATTCATATTTATTTGCACCACTTCGCCACAGAGGAAAATGTAGTCAACTAGAGAATGTATAAATTCTTGCTCTTGGGGCACCTGGGTGGCTCAGATGGTTGGGCGTCTGCCTTCGGCTCAGGTCATGATCCCAGAGTCCTGGGATCGAGCCCCGCATCGGGCTCCCTGCTCCTTGGGAGCCTGCTTCTCCCTCTGCCTCTCTCTCTCTCTCTGTCTCTCATGAATAAATAAATAAAATCTTTAAAAAAAAAATTCTTGCTTTTTGATGCTTAATAGAAAAGTGAAAAGACAGTAGTGAGCTGTGATTTCCTTCAGCAGAGAACGGGTTCATTCTGAGAAGGCTGGCCAGTGGGGAAGGGAGGCTCACAGACCCACACGGCGGGCCTCAGGCATTGTTCCCGGCCCCAAGTGTCAGTTTGCCCGTATGCCACCGGCCAAGCCCTTGACAGAGGGCCAGGCCCGGCTCCCCTCCTTGGAGTGTCAAGGGTGAAGTGGAAAGATAACATGGTTTCTGTGGAGTTTTATTCAGGGGCCCCGGGGCAGTGGATCTTTTTTCCAGTTTAATTACGAGAAATCGGAAAAAGAAATAGATGGCCTGCTCCCAGATTAGGAAAGAGCCAGGAAGGGTAACAGAGTGGGGCTAGATAAAAGAAAATGAATTCTGATCCAAGGGAAGGAAGATGTTCTGTGGAGAAAAGTGGAGGAAGAGAAAGAAGACCAGGGGAGATTCCGCTAAGCTGCTGCCACAGGCAAAAAGTACTCACCTACCCTATTCATTCTAATACCCTCCCTTGCTGGGATTTTCTTTTATGTACATTTAACATAGGTAAATGTGTGCCTTTAACTGTCAATTGCCTAAAACGCACTACGGTATATAATTGTCAACGCCTGTGTAAGCACCGTGGCTCTGGGCAGGCCTGGGCTACAAAAATAAAGTGATAAAGGAGTCTCTCCTGCAGTAGATACAATGTGATCTCCACATAAGAGGAGATCAAAATATTTTAATGTGTTTATTTTTCTCTGGGCCTGTGTGTTATTTCCGTAAAATACTATATTGCTTATTCTTGAGGAACACACACACACAAAATCAAATACTTTAGCTTCTCCATTTAAGCCTGTAAAGAATGAAGGAAAAAGAATATAGTCCTCTCTCTCTCTCTCTCTCTCTCTCTCTCCAGTTTTACTCTCTCTCTTTTTCCCAGCAGCTCTTTCTCTCTCTCTTTCTTTCACTTTATCAGTGTATCAACAAAACAGTCATTATTATTCACTCAGGAAAACAGTCATTTCAAGAGGCTAATCAGCAATACTCACAGTTTATGTTTAGTTTTTATGCTACTTGAAGTTCAAAAAGGAAAAAGCACCAGGATCAACAAATATTTGTTTGAGTCTCACTGTCTGGCTAATAGAAAGAACTCCTTAGATATTCTACCTATAGCATATCTGGGCTCACGTGCATTCCTTTCCAGCAAGTGACTTACATTCTACTCCACAGGCAAGACATATATACTAAACCATTAAATATACAAGGCGCTTACTGAAAACCAGTGTGTCAACCAGTAAGTGCTCTGTGGCTCAGGGAAGGCTAGGATGGTGAGTGAGGGGTGGGACTACCAGGGATCTGAACCTGGACTACAAGGAAGTGTGAGTTTAGCTCATGGATGGGAGATGCAGAAATATATTTGACAAATCTGGAAACAGGATCTCCTGAAGTGGCTAGTTTATGAGGATGGAGAGAAAGCAGGTAGACTAGAGGATATTAACTGATTGGTTAACCGATACGAGTATTATTGTATTGTAATAGAAAATCATTAACAATGGTTTTGAATGGAAGATACAGCTTGTGTTTGGAGGAAGAATAAGTTGGAAATCATAGGCCAGAAGACTGAAACGGCAAGGACTTTGGCTAAAAAGCCAGTTAGAGACTCTTACACTACTGCAGACAGGAGTTTTAGAAAAATGTATTCACTGGGAGAGGAAAAAGAAATGAACACGATGAAAGAGAACTAAGATATACACGTTATGCAAGGAGAGGAGGAGATCAAGGGTGAGTCCAAGCAACTAAAGCAAAGAAACCAAGGGAATGTTGATGCAGTGGTACACGTAGATTTGGGGGTAAGAGAAGTAGTTTGATGGTTCACATATTTCTGGAAACCGTGGTGAAGTCCACATTACAGTAGGATTATAGTTCAGAAAGTAGGATTATAGTTCAGAAAGGTACCTTAAGAAAGAGGTCATTAATTATCATTCTCATGCATGGTTACTGTTTTGTGTTTCAAATGAGCTGGTAGATAAATGGATATCAATGAATAAAAGAAATTGAACCGTGCATGTGATATGATATTTGGCATCATAAGAATGAATAAAATCTACAAGAAGATGTGGAGAGAGAAAAATAAAGAATTGAATCATATGATATTATTCCATCTGTGAACAAAAAGAAGTAAAACAAGGGAAGAGAGGAAATAGAAGGAGTCACAAATAGAAAGGAGAACAAAGACAAAAAGATGTCAAGAAGAGTGGAAAATACAGTAACCTAAGGTGGTGTCAAGGCTGAGAAAAGTTTTAGTGATATCAAGTTCGTGTGTGTGTGCGCGTGCGTGCGTAAGAGAAAAACCAAATACATCTGAAGGCACAAGAGGAGACACTCATGACAAAGGACAGATTCAATGTTCCACTGTAAGAAGCATTAGTTGCTGCTTCCAGAGGTGAGGGCACAGGGAGCAAAGTTGGGAGCATCCCAGCGGGGACCTTAGACCTGGATATGGGAGCAGGGGATGTACCCTTCTTCTGAAAAGGAAAGAAGAGAAAATAGGTGATGATCCAGGGGTATTCTGAGGTTTAAAGAGAATGTATACACAACGATATAAGTAGGGAAGAAAAAGGAATACATGTCAGATGGTCTCCAACTAGAAACAAAACAGGTGGGTAAACCAGGCTTTAAAAGAACCAACTGTATGAGGCCAAAAAGTACAATTACTATTGGAGAGTGGAGGGGCAGGGAGCTAGCATTGCTAATGTGAACAATAGCCACCTGGATTTTTACTGTTAAGTAAAGCTTTCATCTGCAAATCTTGGAAGACTACCAGGCGGGAACAGTGAGACAAAAGTGTCAGCAAAAAAAGGACCATCTTCAAACTCAGTTCAGTTAGACATATATTTCTTGAATATTGATTACATGCCAGGCATGATATCATCAGCTATTAGCAGGAGAATTTTAATGGTATTCTAGGAACTGGAAGCTTGCAAAAAATGAAAATAAAATTTGTCCTAGTTTCCAAAAACTCTAAAAATGAGCATCCTCCTACCAGGGGGGCCCAAGATGACATGCAACAGGATTCAGACGATCCCTCCATTCTTTTCCATTTTCATGGATGAGAACTCCTGCCTTTCCAGCAAAGGAAATGAAACAAAATTAAAAATTGAGGATTGGACAAACTAAGATGATACTAATAATAATGCTACGGTGCTACCAAAAGCCAGGGAGAAACCATGTGGGTCCATCACTGTCCAACTTCCCTCTCTCATCAATACCAAGGCTGTCTGTTGGTTTCCTTATGACCCGCAACAAAGCATGCACAGGGAACACGCCGAAGGATGCCCTACAATTGTTACATATTAAATGACTGCTCTATTAGGAATGGTATCTATGTCATCTCATTTGATCTGCACATCTTTATAAAGCAGGTATTATCGTCCCCATTTTACAGGTAAGGAGACCGAAGCTAAGAGACATTAAATAACTGCCAAGCTGAGTAAATCAGTAGGTGGCTGATTCAAGCATAGCATCGTCTTTTGTCAAAGGCTGTATCTTTTTTCCCCCTTTGCCAGTGACACTCAATCCTGGCTGCTCATCAGAATGATGTGACATTTCAAAACATATCAATGCCTCGGCCTCATCACAGACCAATTAAATCAGAATGTCCATGGGTGTGGAGCTGGCGTCTATGTGACGAACAATCTTCCTGGGGGATGCTAATGAGCAGTCACCACTAAGAACCAGTCTTCTCCAGCAAGCTGCCATAATTCAGGTGTCTTTCATCCCTCTGCTTTTCCCTGACTTCCTCAAAGTCAGTCTACCTTTTTATTAGTGTTTACGTTGGACAGTTAGAGCAAACAATACGTCAGTTATTTTAGGTTTGCAAATTCCTGGTTTTCTCAACCGTAACTGTCTCTGCTCACCGAGAGTTTATGATTTCTGTGAATGGCACGTATAACATGTTTTTTTAAATCTAAATTTAGTTGCATGTGTATCTATTTTACAGACGATATTCACAATTCTTACAAAACTATTTTCCACTTTTTTTCTATTTCACTAATATATATCCATTATTTTTCAAGCACTATTCTGGGGGCTAGGGATGTGGTAAGGAAAAGGTAACAGCAGCTACTAAGTAGAGCAGGATTTGAATCCAGCCTTTTAACTCTGGATTCCGTTCTCTTTCTGCTCCTTACACTCATATAGAATATATTTATGTAGCTATAATTATTAGGGGGAAAGCTATTATAAGCCCTGGGTTGCCTATGCAAACATGAAGTTTATTACTTTATATACTCTGGATATGACTCAATCTGCCCCCAAACATTTTACTACTATTCTGTCCATTCTAATTCTCCTTCCAATATAAAGTCTGAGATTCCCCTACTCTTTTGAAAGAGACATCAAAGATAAAATGATGATGCTTCAGTAATTATTATTATTACCTGCCAGTTACAGAGTACCTGTTTAGAGAAGCTGAAACAAACCAGTTCTTTCCTACCATGAAGTCCAAAGACAAGTGGCTATTAATATTGGTCCAGTGGCTCACAGATGTCAAACCTAGTACATTTGTAATTCTCATGAGCAGAGTGACAAGATGGTGACAAGATGGATGCCACAGTGCCTTCTCTTACATCTACATTCAAGGCAGACTAAAAAAGGAAGGGACTGTCTGTGCCAGTTGGGTCTGCCCCTTCCATCAAAAAGCAAAAACATACCCTGAATTTTCAGCTCGCTTGAGCTTACCATCTCATGTCAACTGTGTTACCTGAGCATCCCTAACTACAAGGGCGACTTAGAAAATGTGTTCTTAGCTTTTCTTGCGTCTTTAGGAATGGGCATGGGAGACAATGTCTAGGCTCTAGTTACAATCTTTAGAAGCCATATTTAAAATGTACTGCATTTGTGAGGGGATGTGAACCATAAGAAGCGCTAGCCTTTTCTCTTCTGTTCATTCAGATTTATTAAATAAGCTGAATGTTTTCTTGGAAAGCAGAGAGCTTCAAACCAAGGAAATCAGGCATTTTTAGACAAAAAGAGGTCGAATGCCAATGATAGCTCTCTGCATCTGGAAACACCACGAGGGACTAAGGATTTCAGCCCCGGTGATGGGTAGTAGGGAAGGTAGTTGCTCATAAACAATGGAGCTCCAAAGAAGCGGTCTGCAGAAAGGTCGTGGAAACATGAAGACACAGTTTCGATGAGAGTTGGCCCTCTCTCCATGTAAACTGATTCTAATATTGTAAAAGTCATTTCATTTTTTAACAGCTTTATTGAGATATAATTTAAATACCATATAACTCACACATTTAAAATGTACATTTCAATGGTTTTTAGCATATTCATAGATATGTGCAAACATCGCCACAGCCAGTTTTAGAACATTTTTATCCTCTCCAAAGAAATGCTGTAACATCACCCTTCTATCCTCGAACCACTCCAGCCCTCATCAACCACTAATCTGCTTTGTATCTCCATAGAGGGGCTTATTCTGGATGTTCATTCAAATGGAATCATATACTATGTAGCCTTTTGTGACCGGCTTCTTTCACTTAGCACCGTGGTTTCCAGATTCATCTATGCTGTAGAATACATCAAGTACCCCATTCTTTTTTATGACTGAATAATATTCCATTGCATGGATATGCTACATTTTGTTTACCCATTCATTAGCTGATGGACATCTGGATTGTTTCCACCTTTAGGCTGCTACTGAATAATGTTGCCAATAAACAATTGTGTGCAAGTTTTTGTGTAGACATGTATTTCCTTTTCTCTTGGGAATATACGTGAGCATCAAATTTCTGGGTCATATGATAACTCTGTATTTACCATTTAAGGAATTGCCACAAAGTCTTCCAAAGTGTTTGCATCATTTCAAATTTCCACAAATGGCATATGAAGGTTCTGATTTCTACACATCCTCACCAACATTTGTTATCTGACCTTTTTTTTTTTTTTTAAACTCTAACCATCCTGGTGGGTGTGAAGTGATATCACATTGTCATTTTGATTTGCATTCCCCTTATTACTAATGCTGTCAAGCATCTCTTTATGTGCGTATTGGCCATTTTTATGTCTTATTTGGAAAAGTATCTATTCAAGTCCTTTGCCCATTATTAATTGGGTTATATTTTTACTGAGTTGTAGTTACTTATGTATTTTACATACAAGCCTAACATTAGATGTATGACTTGTAAATGTTTTTCCCATTTTTTGGATTGCTTTTTCATTTTGTTGATAATGTCCTTTGAAGCACAAATATTTTTCATTTGGATGTTGTCCAATTTATCTTTTTTTTTTCTTTTGTTGTTCATGCTTTTAGTGTCATGAATATTTAGTTCTATATTTAATTCTAAGATTTTTATAGTTTTAACTCTTCCATTTGAGTTTTTGATCTATTATGAATTAATTTGTGTATATGGTGTGAGGTAAGGGTCCAACTTCATTCTTTCTCATGTGGCTATCCATTTGTTCAAAAGATTATTTTTTGGACTTTCGATGGTTTTGGTGCCTTCATTGAAAATCAGTTGACCATGGACACACAAATTATTTCTGGTCTCTCAACTATTCCATCGATTTATATGTCTATCCTTGTAACAGCATACTATCTTGATTACTCTTGTTTTGGAGTTAAGTTTGGAAATCAGGAAGTGAGAGTCCTTCAATTTTACTCATTTTCAAGATTGTTTTAGCTACTTTGAATCTCTTACAATTCTATGTACATTTTAGAATCAGCTTGCCAATTTCTACAAAGAAGCCAACTGGGATTCTAATAGGGATTGCATTATATCTATTAAGTCAATTTAGGGAGCATTGCCACCTTTAACGATATTAAGTTTGCTGATCCATAAACTGCTTCTAATATTGTAAAAGACATTTCTTACTATCGCTTTGTTTGTCTTTGTTCAGTCTATTTTCAGTTTATTGGTCATGTGTAAAGGGGCATCTAATAGGGAAATAGAGAATCAAAACAGAGTGGTATGGACAAGGAACCATAACTAAGGAACAGAACATGGTTCCTGTGAATACAACCAGGTAGAACAGTTCCCTTCAAGGTCCATCTTTTGTGTTTGAGGGGAAATCCTAGAGGCATTCCATTCCAGAGCCTCATTTGGGGTCATCTCTTTCTTCCACATGCTGCAGCCCTTGGGCTCCCTTCCTTTTTATTGCAGTGGCTGCCATGGCAACAGTTCAGATGGGCTGGAAAAGAAAAGCTGAGGTCTCTCTGGAGCCATCATTAGTGCTCCTCTGGCCAGCAGGGGGTGCCAAGAAGAGCAGCCACTCCCTCCTTCTGTTTGTAGCTGTTCATACCCACCCCCAAGAAAGCTGAGGACCTGGAACTAACTGAAAGGTGGCATGTGTATTTCTACAAAAAGAGATCGTGAACTCTCGGGAGAGGTTTTTAAGAATTTGTGAGGATTTCACTAAGAATTCATGTCAGAACAAAATTTAGGAGTGATTAACTAGCTAGGAAAAAATTGAAACTTTTAAATTCTAACTGCAAAATAGGATCTTTCCAGAAATCAGAGATCATCTTCTTATTTTTATTTACTGATTGTTTTTGGCCACCCAGGTTTAATTTTTACATTTCCTGCTCTCGAAAGATTCACACCCGTTAGCCTTTCTTCTCTTTATGCACAGTGCATTGAACATCCTAGGGAATTAATAAATGTTTATTAAGTTGAATTCAAATGCCTGGTCTCTAGATACTGAAGCAAATTCTATTTCCATTTAGCATATAGCAGTGGATCACCCACCAATGCTTTCCCAGCACCATAGTATGAGTTTCAAGGGGACACAGCGTTGTTATTTTACAATTCCATTTCATGTATGCATCAGAATATTTTACCTCACACACATGGACAGGCGAGCAGCTATTAAATTAAAATGTGATGCCAAATACACTTTAAAAGAACCGTGGAGAACAAAGTAATGGTCTCCTCTCACCCTCCCAGAGTAACATCACGTGAATAGTCATGGATTTATATTTCTGGATTTGTATTATATGGAATAATGTGCACTTCTCTGGCCTGTGAGCTTGGAATCTCCACATCTCTGATGCCTGTGACCGGCAGTTTCTACCTTTGCAAATCCTTTGGCATGCAACCAGTGCTGCATGATACACATAGTTGACTAAATATTTATCAAATATTCATACAGTTACTCAGCGGATTAATTATTGAGCAAGCTTCCACTGAACTATCTTTCTTTTTGCTACAGCTAATTCTCTATTGCTCAGTTGACATATGTTCTGGGGAAGCAGGGAAATAGCCAACTCAGCAAGTTTTATTACTTTCAAGGTTATGCATTTAAGTGTGGGAAAGCAAGACACACATGAAAGCCCACATCGCTGATTTGGCTTGCTTAAAAGATTGTTTAAAGATATATATGAACCTCTTAATGGGTTTGGCTTTTTTTCTTTTTGAACAAATTTCATTTTTAAAGTGAATCTTTCATAACCTATTAACTGACGAGGGGAGGGAATTCTTTAAATAGGTAAAAATTATTATTTTCATGGTGACTTTTTACAAAATCTTGCCCTATGCATCGTTTCATTTATTTTACCATGGGAAACCCAAGATGGCTTCTCTCTTCCCATTTTACGGAGGAGGCAGATGAGATTCTGGGTTATCCATTGATTTCCCCAAATTCCCACAGCTAATAAGTGGCCAAATTGGCACTGGAACTTGTGTTCTGTTTTATCCAATATAGCATAGTTGTGTACATTAAAGGGAAAAAATGGAAATAGCTGCTATTTGGATAGGGTTTTTTATTTTATCAAAATTTTTTATCGTTCTCTGTATTTAGAATTGGAATTATACTATGCACAATTCTTCTCTTGTTCTTGATAGGCTATGCCAGAAAGAAGTTACTGTTTCCATAAATCGGAGAAGAAACAGGGGAGGAAAGAGCCCTGAGATCTTTGGCTGTTCCACAGAGCCTCTGCACTAGAGCTTTGGGATAGGGAGAAGCATGATGAGCAGGTCTTCTGTGATAAAGTGTTCACTCCATCTCCACCAATCAGTCATCAAAACATTGGTAACTTTAGTGAGGATTGTTGAAATAAGAAGGGAGGTGAAGAGTCAAATTCTGTCACTAGCCAAGTGTGGCACTGTGTTAAATAGGACTCCTTCTTTGTATCTTTAACATAGAATTTGCACTCCTTTGGAGAATATCAGTTCCTTTATGGAGTTTGATGTCTACTTTCAGTTAGATCTAGGTAATTCATATCTCCTTCAGAGAGGGAGAATAGATCTCAAGCTACCATGTATCGTGAATCTCAGCATTTCTAGATTCAAATCCAATGCAGTGTTCTCATTTCCACTTCTATTAATTGGGTCATCAGTTTTTTTTTTCCCATTAAACGTTCTCAACAAAACATTAAAGTTTACTTCTGAATGCTACATTTCTTGATTTTTCTCTAAGAACATTACCATAATCTGCCCATTTTGGCAGTCTGCTTAAAATCTTAACAATAGGAATTGAAACAATATTCTTGGCATCATAGCAAATAAATGTATTGCAATAAAACACTTGAACATGCCTTCCAATTATCCTTTTCTGAAGAAATGTTTAAAAGCAAACTATTTTCTATACCCGTGACAATTAATGTCTATGATAAATCGGCCAGGATTTCAAGGTTACTGACCAACCATTAATTTCTAATGTCTTATTTCAAATAAATAATAATACAAGTTACAACATTATCAGCAGATGTGTTCATGTTGTAAAACACGGATGGTATATTTAATTAGTGGTAATACAAATGCTTGACATAAACTCTTGAGACTTCAGATGTGGAGATGTTTTGTGAAAAGCTTTGAAATCCACTGGCATACGCCATTCTTTCATTCAAGACAAATATGTGGGCGAATCAGCAGGAGTCCATTCTGGCTTCCAGAGAGTGCCCTGGAGCTGTCCACAGGAAGGTGCTGGAAAAGGCAGCCGCAGATGGTCCAGGTACACAATTATTTCAGCCCGAAATGCAGCAGAATAATCAGACTCATATTAGAGGACTGTTACAGTGTACATGACCTGGAAACTGCTTCATGAAGGTTGCAGGGCCACCTCCAATCTCCTTTGATAATTATTTTTAAAGAGATGATTTCTCTAAAAACTAGGGGAGAAAAGTCAAATAAGACAAGGAATCGTGTATGTAGTCTCAAAGATATAAATGACATTCCTAATAGGTATCTGGCGGAATTGCTAAATAACTAGCATGTTATCCCAGAATATTTAAGGTTCTTTATTAAAGAACGTAAGTTCAGACTCTATGGACCTTCCTAGTATTTCCAACTCCATGTTGGAAAATCAAACGTCATTTAAAAAATCAGCTATTTACTACCCCCAGTAGGATTGCCCTCCAAGTAAACTGAAAGGGAAGGGGACAAAAGGATTTGTAGTTTTAGCAATATACAAGCACTGACTTTCAGATCCATGGTAAAGGTCAGGTGTAATATTCAAAAACAAATTAAAAGGCAGCCATTCTATTGGACTCAGAAGATTCCAGCAAGCGTTGGGCACCCATGGGCATTGGCTCAAAATGTGTTTATTGTGATCACACCCCAGATGATGCTGCAAGCACTATTAAGGACCCTATTCACCACCATCCTTCTTGCATTATGTATGCAGTTATTGTTTTGCATTATGCACTATCTAAAATGACACAAAAACATTTTGCTGAAAAATAAACCACTGGTTTTATGCTTAACACCAGGATTACAAAATGTGATGTCATGAATTATTCATATCATTCGATTTAATGTAATCATTTTCTCCCCAGCGCTAAGCCTCTGTGAATGGTGTCCTATGCAGCCACTGTTTTGAAGAACTTAATACTAGGGGGAGAAAACACCTGGCATTAACTGACAGTGAATTAGGCTCATTGTCACTTTGGAAAAAAAATTGCAATTTAATCTTTGATCTTCTGTACATCCTAATTCCAAGGAGCATTTATCAACACCACAAAATGAACCAACCTTAGGAATTTATAGAAATATTGACCTCGACATTTAGGCCTAGACATATATGAAAGTACTCACACACATTTGAAATTTGAACTATAGAATGGAATTCATCTTTGTTTCTTTCGAAGCAATGATAGAATGTATTTTGAATGTGTTTACGCTAATATCAAATAGATTTTGATACACATTTATAATTTATTTAGATGAAATCTTTCAAAGAAGTACTGACCTTAGGACAAAGCATGTTGAGAAAGATAAATACATCAATGCAACTTAGCCTACAGATTAAAGTAATTTATCTTTAAGGCAGTCCAAAAAAAAAAAAATCAAACCAAGAGTAAAGAGTGCTTCTGAATGCTTGAAGCTCTATAAAGAAAGGACTGACATTGGCTTAAAACGGGTAGGAGCAACTTTTAAAAATCAGAATTCCCTTCTGGTCGCTTATCTTTGACTTTTAATCCGTGCTTCAATACAGTAAAGTTATTCCAAACTATTTCCATTACCCTTAAATTAGAAGATGCTTCATTCTGCGGTTGAATATAGGATTGTGTTATAGTGAGAAGAGTAGAGACCCAACATACCTGATCCTTATCCCCAGCCTCTTTCCCTGCCCAACTCCTGAGCTTCTAGAAGTGATAATATCACCTGCCCTACCACCCTCAGAATGGTGTAGGGAGACCCAAGTGACATAATGTGAGTGAGGTAAAACACATGAGGTGATTCACAAATATGAGGAGCTATTATTTAAAACCAAAGATCTCTATAATCTGTACATATTTGCAATCTACAGAAGTATTCAAATGGGTAAGTAAAGATACTTTATAGGTATCAGTAATAAAGTAAGACAGGTTTTTTAAAAAAGGAATTCACTTAATAAGAAAAAAGAACACCATAGCAATTTAAGAATTAAGTGGTACACAAATCTATATGGAATAGCTTACCCATATAATTAGCAAAAGGAAGAAAAGTTTGTACATAGTGTCAGGAAAGATCTCAATGACTATTCCAGAATAATTTTTATCTCTCACGGCACCTAGCATAGCATCATGCACACAGTTGGAACTTAGCCCCTGTTGCCTGATTGATAATGAAGACAGTTACCGTGGTCAGTCCAACAGTAATTGAACATTCGTTTTTTATAAGGTCAGTGTAAAAATCTGTCAACTGCTTCTCTGTGATAACAAATGCCTGGAAAACTTGAAACTCAGTCTTTACCAAATAATAACAAATTGACAATGTTCACTACTTTCCAAAACAGCAGTGGGGTATTATTTAAGGTAAGGGAGGCAGAGCAGTGAATGGAAAACATTCCTTAAGCTAATGGCTTCTTCGATTTGCTTCCACAACGTAGTCTCTTTTCTATCTAATAGCCTAGGTAAAGAAAAAATTTCTCTTTCTCTCAAATACAAATTATTAAGCATTTTGTCTATTAATCTTAGAAGCATACTCCAACTAGTCTCATTAACATTGTGAACTGGGCCAGAAGCAACCATGTCACATTATAAGAGCTGCCTTTCTTTCATTTCAAGAGCACCTTGACCTTTTCCAGGAGTCACGTCATATACTCCTATCATGGTTCTCACTGCTTCCCAGGGCGGCCGCCTGGTCTCCCAAGAGCTCAACTCTGCCCAGGGTGGTCCTCAGAGATAGTCGGCACATGAAACCTCTGGGGTCAGCTTTTCATTTGCTCATGCCCACAACTCACTCCCAGTTTAAAAAAAAATTATCATGTATTCAAATCCAAAAAGTGTTTGTGCTTATAAAAAAAAAAAATCTGGAGAACTGAGAACCAGAGTCAGTGCTTTAAGCCTCTCGGTGAAGCTACAGCCTAATTACTGCCTGCTGTGTGGCGCAGTTAAACACAATCAGTCAGAAAGCCTTAAAGATACAATATCCCTTTTCACAAACTGTCTGCTTGTCAATTCCAAGTCACCCCCCTGCTTTAAATCAACCAACCACAGAGCTGTTATGAACAGCAACTGATTTTCCATGCAGTGCTGCAAAACAAAATCACACCGTATCCTATTTTTAATGGCCACAGTTTTTCAACTGCATAACAAGAGTTAGCTGGCACTGCTGAGCTGAACGGTATCAAAAAAATGGGTTCAAGTAGAAATAGCATGGAACCCTTGAAGTGAACAAGTACAGACCCAATTACAAGTGCATTGTGATGCTCAGTACCAATTACATCCAAATAACAGTGGAGCAAATTTCCCCTTAATAGTTATATTGTAGACATCAACTTCTTTTATTTTTGTTCCTCCAGGATATAGCTTGATACTTAAAAGGAAAAAAAAAAAAAGGCTGAATCATAAATATTGTTTTATTAACATACAGTTTATTTATGCACAAAGGCTTCCCTATGAATTGTCATCTTGTGGGGACATGGTCCCTCGGTCATCACAGAGAGATGTTCTTCTTTCCATAGAGTTCATGGTTTGTCAGGAATTTCACTTGAGAAAATCAGATTTTCTTTCTTGCGTATTGCTCATGAGAAACTATCTTTCCTCAAACAATATGCTTTTTAATTATTTGAGCCTTAGGGATATAAACAGGCAGTACCAGGCATTCTTTTTTTCTTTTTTAAGGACTCCTAGCCCCCTCTCCAAAGAGGCGGGTAAAATTAGACATTCCATGAATTGAAGGAGCTGCCACTTGGGCCCCCAGGGGCTGACATATGACGGGTTCCTTAATAGCTAGAAGGAGAAAGAAAGATAAATGGGAAAACAAATGAGCTGAATGGAAGTTGAAGAGATGGAAAAGAAGGTGCAAACAACAAATTGATCCTTAAAACCCAGAGCCAGGATAAGGGAACGCGGGAGGCAAGGGAGACCAGATTAAACAAAGCAAAGAAGAAAACGTCGCTACAAAGTATGTGTTGTGTTTTGTTGACAATCAGAGAATCACAGAAACAAGGGCTCTTCAATGTCAGCCTGTCTAACCTTGGACCACATACTATCCCAGCAGTCACCCTTGCTCTGCTGGAACATTCTGCCACAGACAGGCAGCTTTCATTTGTTCCTTGGGTATTAACTTCACTTTCAATTTCTTCCAGGCTGATATGGACACTATCCTAGTAACAGAGAGCCACATCTTTTCAAGGCCGGCCACTCAGGCTTGAGGAAAGTAGCAAGAGAAATTAATGATGTCTCCAGGGCTTTACCACCATGCTTCAGAGGATGGGAGTACCATGTGAGCAAATAGATCTTTCATTATTTGCCCCTTTGCTCTGCCCATTTGCTCTTTATTTGGAACCATGAGACCGAGCACGTGGCCCAGTATTTCCCGCCAGCTTTTATATCCTCTGCTCCTTCCTCTTTTCCAATTCAGCATGAGCCTCATCCTGAAACAAAATAAAGCAAAATAGGGCGCCTGGGTGGCTCAGTTGGTTGAGCGACTGCCTTCGGCTCAGGTCATGATCCTGGAGTCCCAGGATCGAGTCCCACATCGGGCTCCCTGCTCAGCAGGGAGTCTGCTTCTCCCTCTGACCCTCCCCCCTCTCATGTGCTCTCTCTCTCATTCTGTCTCTCAAATAAATGAATAAAATCTTTAAAAAAAAAAAAAAAAAATAAAGCAAAATAGGTTATCTGCGGTGTAAGAGAAAATGTAAGTTCTTTAAAGGCTTTCATTTGGAATAAAAGATAAACTAGAGACATGCCACAGATTACAAGTCAGTGTTGGGAGACTACCAACCCATCGAACCCTCTCATTCTAGAGACGAGGAAACTGAGGCCTCAGAAGAACTGATTCTGGAATACGTTTGTCGTCAGCAGGCAGGGCATTAACAGCCACCACACCTGGCACTCATTCCAAGACTTGTGGTGGTGGTGGGAATGCTATTTATTGTACATAGTGACTCACAGATCTAGGTTATGTGAACTATAAAAAGCCTGACTCAGAGCTCCAGAGAGTAAGGAGCTAATACTATCGAAATATAGGACACAGATTGCAGTATTAGGATGCTTGGAGGATTATTTTCCAAGGCAGCATTATCCAAAGCAGAATTGAATAAAGTCATACGTCCACTAATGAATATGTGTCAAATTTCATAACAAAAACCAAAATAACTTTTAATGACCATCAGCCTATACACTTCTGGGCATTTTTGGTGAGAGGGAGGGGGAATCAGAGGGATGGCTGAGACAGGGGTGGAGGGCAGCCGGACTCAGGCAGGGAAAGAAGGCTGGGCCATGTGGAGGGAGCAGGCCTGGGGGAGGCAAGTGAGGGCAGGAGCACCCGAGGTCCAAGGCCCACCAGCAACCAAGGACCAGGACCAAGTCTCCGTCAAACTTTGCTGACTGTCTCTTTTTACCCCAAGGGAGGACCTCAAGAGACCAGGGAGAAAGGTTACAAACCTTTCCACTGCCCAACTCAGCCATCACCCATAAATGTTAAGTCAAAGTTTACCTTCAGGACCTTTGAATGATTTCAGTCCTTCCTGCCTTGGCTCAGATTTCCCCAACCTCTGTCAACAGCTGACATTCCTTTAGTCACGGAGAGCTAAAATGACCTAAAATGCAAACGCTTGGATGAGGTAACAGTTAATCAGTGAATTAAAAAATAGAACTGATCCATCAAATGGAAAAGACTGATGTGTGATCCTTTCCTGTTTTGACTGAGGAGAGAGTCTGAAAACAGAAGGAGAGTACCAGCCACCTCATGTCGAGGGAAGAAGAAATAAGTTTTCAAGAACAGGGAGCCGAAGACACAGAAAGAAAACTTGAGCGACATCACAACCCAGCGGGGGCGTGGAAAGAGGCTTAGCATCAAGTGTATTTTAATCTGCAGCTAGGAAAATGGAGTTTTATCCTCAAATGATTCAGGAAGATTTTTGTGGGGGTGTCTGGTAGATGTTATTGGGAGTTTTATTGTTTGTTGCTTCTGTTGTTTTTAACATCTCTTGCTTCCTATAAAGAAATTCTTCCCCCCAGGGGATCCTATCCCTGTGACTATATAAACTTAATTCTGAAGCACCAGTGCAATTAAAAGACGGTTCTAATTAATAGGCAATAGAATGGTCGTATGTAAAAGATTTAAGCAGTTTATGCTCGGTGTACTAAACGAATCTGAACAAAGTCACAAAAGGCATCAGAGCCCCATTAGAATTTATCAGCTGAGATGCTTGGAATATTTTTCACACTGGATAGTCACATTGCTCTTTGCAATTGGGACTGTAGTAAGAGGGAGGGAAAAAAAGGTCAACGTATTTTTCTGTACTGGTGGCAGTAAAATGGCTTCTCATTTCAGCTGAGAAGGGGCAACACCAAAGCAAAAGCACCCTTACTGCAGGGATGCTCCTTCCGATCCACCATGGAGAAACCTGATAGAATCACTGCGTCCAATTTTCCAACAGGCAGCCGGGCTGAGCGGGTCAGACTGCAGGCTTTGCAGTCAGTCTTCCTGGCTTCCAGCCTGACTCTGGCCATGTATGAAATGTGGAATCCTGGGTGGGTGACTACTCTCTCTTGTTTCAATGTCCTCATGTGTCAGATGTGGTAATAGCCCCTCCTCCGAGGGCAGTGGTGAAGACTGCTTGAGTTCATTCACGTAAAGCGCTCAGAATCTTGCCTTGGAGCCCAGTGAGCGCTAGATGAATTTTGTATTATGACTATTATCTAGGTCCATCATTACAAATCTGTGATGGTGTTGTAGGGAAACTGCACAACCAAGTATATCCCATATCTCTTATGATTATTTTGTCCAGTGGATCTCATAATGCATGTTTGGGGGTTGAGGGGAAGAAGTTTGGAACGCTCACATCCCGAATAAATACGGTTCTGCAATGTAGTGCTGGGCAAACCATTATCATTCCACATTCTCTTTTGTCAATGCCAATGAGTTCTGAGCATTTGGGAAAAAAAAAAAAAAAAGGATGACCTCTAGTTCTTCACAGGGGCTAAACAGTCCATCTCCGATACTGTGTTGTTGTCAATTATTTACTTTTGAAAATTATGTCCTTGATATTCTTACTCCTACCCCTAACCCCCTACCTATCATGGAGCATCTTGGAAAAGTAACACACTGAGAGATCTAGGCTTTGCTTGAGTCTAAGAGTGAGAAGGCAGGGAGTCAGGAGTTAAGGGAATGCCAGCAGTCTCTTTGCTAGTCTTGTCGACTGCTCAGCGTCTGAACTCTCTGCCTAGGGTTCAAGAATCCTTCCCTTGCGGCACCATGTGCCGTTCTCACGACCACAGCACGGATGGAGGACTGGCCATACTCAGAGCTTGAATGGGAGGGATCGGGTAGCTACCCTGCAGCATCCAGGCAGTGGTGGCTGTGTTTTTAGGGACAGCTTCAGGCTCCTACTTCTCTGCTGTCAGAAGTAAAGCTCAGGGTCCAGTGCCCAGTGGCAGTGGTCTCCCCACCAGGCTCCACCACGAAACGTGACTTTGGGCTCCATTCCTGGCTGTATAAATAACTGAGCCTGGTTCTCTGACTGCTAAAGATTTTGTAAGTTACCTCATATCTTTTCCATAAATTTCTTCTTCCCATATATCAGTCACAGTGGCTAAGAACACTGACGGACTGATACACTGGACACATTGGGGGCTTTTTGAGCCAGACGTTTTCCTAAATGTTAAAAAGTAGAAACTAAAGTGAAATCAGCTAAGCAGAGTTCCCTGAACTCTTCCTGATCAGGGCATATCTGGAAATTGTATTGATTTTTGAGTACCAGGTAGCGGAGAAGGTATTGTCAGAATAGAACTTGATCCCAGTGTGGCAACGCTAGAATAACAGCGCTGGAAAACCCGTCAGATGAGGAAGCTACTAAGGCTATTTCTCCAGACTGCTGCTTCTAGACTGGACCAATGCGGAATAACTGAAGCCTTCCATCATCCAATATAATCCTCATAAGTGTTACCCTTCCTGAATTAAATATGTTCAGGGATTTCTGCATGGCTTAACAGGTTAGATTACATTACATCCAAGATTCCTTCCCACTATTAGATGTCATTCATGCATTGGAAGACCTAAGTTGCAAAGCACTGTCTAACGTCCATCAACGATGACTTGTAATCATCAGTACCACTGTCTAATATAAAAGACAGATAATATTTGACACCACAGGGAAAATGTCATGTGTGTTCACCATTTTTTCTTTCTTTGTTTTTCAAAATTATGGATGGTCTACATTCAACACCCAATAGGAGCTCCATCAGCACTGCCCCTAATTGAACTGAGTTATGTCCATGGCTCCATTCAGCCAAGAACACCTTTTCCAATTTCTCAGCTTATCACCCTCCCTGGTTCCCTGACCGTGTTCACCTTCTTCCTGACCCTAAGTTCATTGGTATTGCTTTAATCACTCATCACTCAGTCTTCTTGGTCTATTTCCTGCAGACAAGCTCATTTCAGCTGCATCCTTATCCTAGATCACCAGTTTGTCTGCCAACTTTGTTTTCTTCCTTTTCAATCCATCTATTCCAACAAGCTGTAGTTTCTTATGGCTGCCCAATTACCTTTCTCAGGGTAGAGGCTCAGGAAATGTTTGATGGAATAAATGAATAATTCACTATTTCATAATGACTTTTTAAAACACCCATTGGCTTAATAAAAGAAGTTTATCATTTTTTCTGATATTTCCTTTAGGTTAATTAGCACATATTTTAAACTCTTCTTTAAAAAGAAAAAATATATTAAAATGAAGAGCTTTCAAACATCACTTACATGTGTGCATATTTTTATTCTTGGCCAAAGAACTTGTTTAGAAATAAGCCTTTATTTTTTTAAAATTTTTTATTGTTATGTTAACCACCATACATTACATCATTAGTTTTTGATGTAGTGTTCCATGATTCATTGTTTGCGTATAACACCCAGTGCTCCATTTAGTACGTGCCCTCTTTAATACCCATCACCAGGCTAACCCATCCCCCCACCCCCCTCCCCTCTAGAACCCCCAGTTTGTTTCTCAGAGTCCATAGTCTCTCATGGTTCATCTCCCCCTCTGAAAAAAAAAAAAAAGAAAGAAAGAAGGCTTTAGAGGCCAACTGTGGTAAACGTTCCGTAAACTTTGAAAAGGGTAGCTCAGCTCATTTTCAGCGCTCTTGCTCATATCTTCTCATATTCCTACAATTATGTGATATAATGGCGATAATTCGCATTGCTATAGGCAATGCTCGCAAAGAAATGTCTCTTCTCGTAACACTAAATAAATGTACAGGACTGTGCCTTTATTTAGCAAAACAAGGCCACTTTGACCTCATATAAAAAGGTACTGGTATTAAGTGATTAGGTATGAGACTTTCCCAATTTGCACTGGAACGCTGGAAGTACTGGTTAAGTGATGCCTAAGTCTTTCATTTTAAACATTCCTTCACAACATTTGCAAAAATAATGCTACTTCTGCTTCCTCACAATTGCCCAGTTGTTTGATAGGACACAAAGAGCTGGATTCATCAAAAGGATGACAGCAGGTAGCCGTTAAAAATTTCAGCTACTAAAAAGGCATTTCTATTAATTTTTATCTTCCTTTAAATATTAATGAATAGTTCCAGTGATAATTAGTAATTTCCTCTAATTACAGAAAATTGGCACTTCACAAGTAACAAACTCTGATATTATCTAGTATTGTGCCAGTTTTCCTATTAATTTGGAAATTCAGCAATTATCACCAGGACTATGTAGGTTAAAGTGTGTCAGATTCTAGATAAAAAACTTAAAATACCTAGCAATATGAGGTTCAATGTCAAGGAAGTTCAATATTGGCATTTAAAGAAAAAAAAAATCTTAGCGACCACCACTTGCTATTGCAGCATTGTGGGAAGGCTTTCCAAGTTTTGTTTGATTTCAGCCTGGCCCCTGCAGATGACATCGGTGGCAGAAGCTGGACAACATGCCTCGTTATCTATTTAAAGAAAACAAAACAAAAATGCAAATTCTCAAATTGGAAAACAGCACATACAAAAATGTGATATCAGATCTTAAGTGGATGCTATTATTAATTTTTTTCCAAACCCAACAAAATTTAGGGAGACAGAAATTCTCCCGTTCCTTTTTTGGGTGAGAAATAACTGACACATTCATGTACTTATCAATCCCTGACATGCAAATACCTCCGTGAATGTAAACCAATCTATATACGAACCGTGTTCTTGAGGATCACCTTGATGTTAGGAAGTCAGGAGTTGGAGGAATGCATTCTATCTCAGTTCACTTTGGAAGAGCTTGTTTAATGCTGACCAATCACAAGCCCATAATTAACTGTGGTAACAGCAGGAATCATGAGATTGACTATTATTTTTCATCTTAATGTGTGTCAGGATTACTCTCAACACAATGTCACTTAGTTTTAACTGGAACAGATCCTCGCAAGTGCAACAGCTAAAAGCAAATGCTTGACTAGGCCTTTCAGAAGTCTTTCCCAAACTCAGCAGTTCTGAGACCAAAATTCAGGCTGCATTTGCATATCACCACAATAACTGGTTTCTGAAATGTATAAAATTCATTCAACTGAATCAATCCACAGGAAGCTTAATCAGTTTGACAGATACTTTTTCATTAAATAGATATGTGGTTTGTCTGTTGCTCAGCCCTCCCTCAAAAAGGAAAGTGCGGTAAGGTGACGAGGGTGGTCAGATTTCTGTTTTGAGATAAATAATACTAGTTTCCAATGATGACATTCAGAAATTAAGAACAGATTAAAATATCAAACTATGGCTATATTGAAAAATAGTGCAATTGATTTTCTACCTCCATGGAGGGAACACAAGAGAGGAAAAGGATTCGAATTCCAGTAAAAGAGATTGAAGTCAAACAAAAACAAAATCTTCCTGTCTTTGGGGCTTAGGGAACAAAGAAATGTATGAGGGTGAGATGGCAGAGAATGTTCTTTTCTGTGATACTGTTCAGTCCACCAGAATTTAGAGGCCAGGGAGATTATTGTCCATATCATTCCCCGAGGGGTAAATAAAGCCACAATGGTTCTCCACTTTTCCTCAGACCCAGTCCAAACCAAGTCTATGACACCACCTAACCCATTCAAATGTCCCTCCATAGCTCTCACTGCCCCATCCACTCTTCTTGCCACTCCACAGATGCCCTAGTTATTCCAATCGTTGCCCCTGTAGCCTAAGGATGGTCCTCACCTCTTTTCTCTAGCTCAGCAAATCCTGCCACGTTTCAGCCTACCTGCTGAAGTGATACAGGATATATGAAGCAATGCTTCAGTCAGTTGGACAGTCTAACTGAATAGATTTTCTTTATCGGAATCCTATCAGTATTTATAGTTTTGTTTCAAATCCCACGTCTTTCTTGAAACATTTTTCTAATAACTGCAGGCAACCCTGACTTTTCCTCTTTGACAGTCACGCAATACCACATGCATTGTACCATATACTTTTACACATGAATTTCATGTTGGAATTTTATTATTTCACAAAGTAGTACCATTTTCTAATTATTTTAGTACATGAAATATGTGTCCCTAATAAGATTACAAGGTCCTTGAAAGCAAGAACAAATCTCACCTTTCTTTTGTGTCATCTGCAGAGTCTAGCAAGCACTTGACAGAAGAGGTTTATGCTTTAGATCAAGACTCGGAGCTCAGACTAGATGCGATTCTAGGCCTTTATCGCTGACCAGCTATGTGATGTTATACAAGTTGCTAAGTCTCATCTACAAAAGGGATATAATAATTTCTACCTACCTTATTTGTTAAGAGAACTGAGTAAAATAATATTTATTTTTAAAAAGATTCATTTATTTATTTTAGAGACAGAGAGAGCATGCGAGTAGGGGGAGGGGCAGAGGGAAAGGGACAAGCAGACGCTCCACTGAGCACAGAGCCCAGCACAAGGCTCCATCCCACGAACCTGGGATCATAACCTGAGCTGAAATCAAGAGTCAGAGGCTTAACCGACTGTGCCACCCAGGTGCCCCCTGAATAAAATAACCTTTAGAAGTTCTTACGTTCAATGGAATATGGTGTATACTAGGAAGTTATTATTATTTTTTTCATAGTCTATGTCTTATATTATCACTTGCTATATTTACACTATAAATATTTATGGTCTTATCTGAAAGCAGAGGACTCAACCTGAAGCCTATTTTTATTTTTTGTAATAAAATAAAATTTTTTGTAATAAAATACTAGAAGCTCTATTTTATTGCTCTTTCCCTGTGAGCCACCTTATTCCTCAATTCAGCCTCTGATTTTCCTTCCCCAAGGCTGTCTGGACACCCTGCTTTGCCTGGAGTAGTGGAATATGTTAACATAATTAACAAGTTTGATCTAACTATACTCAACAACTAAGGAATTCATATTTTCTCAAAAAAACCTGACACATCTACAAAAATTAGTTATCATTAAGACTATAAAGAAATATTCAAAAATCAAAGAATTGTTAACACTCAAATCATATATTCTGATCATAATTCCATTAAGTCAATAACAAAAAGATAAATTTTAAAACACCATATATTTTGAAATTTGAAAAGAGAACTCTGTATTAAATAACTCAGGGCTCAAAGAAAAAATAATGATGAAATAAAAATTAAATTATAATAAATTTCATAACTGAAAGGTAATAACTTTTGATATAAAAAACATATTTTTATGTATGTAAAAGCAGCTTCTGCAGGAAAATTTAGAGTCTTAAAATTCTCACATTAGAACAGAGAAATGACTGAAAATTGATGATATAAGTATCCAATTTAAAAGTTTTAAAGTATTATAAAATAAGTTCAGATAAAAGAAGGAAAAATAATGTTAAAAGTAGCAATCAGTTAAAAAAATTATCAATCAGTGAATATAAGAAAACAAAGTTTCAAGAGAGAAGATCAGCCAAAACAAAATTTTAAAAAAAAGACTTTGATAAAGTAGAAAAACCTTTAGTGAGGTGGTTCAAGGGAAAAAAGAAGAAAAAATAATAATATAAATTAGGGTTGCAATAGTACAGACAGACAGGAATTATAAAGCTAATAATCCATAAAAGAAAAATTTTTAAAAAAAGGTAAATTTGAAACTTTCAGTACAAAGTTCTAGACATACATGATATGTAACTGATGTAGGAAGAATGAGAAAGCCTGAAAAATCCCATAACTATTAAAGAAGTTGAAATAGATGTTTAAAAATCTTCACACAAAAAAATAAAGACAGTTTTATAGATTAATCCTACTGAAGTTTAAAGGTGAATAGATTTCACATTATGTTTGCTCTCCCAGAACATAGAAAAGAGGAATACGTCCCACCCCATTAATGAAGTGAGTGTGACCTTAATATCAGCATGAGAAATGCAAATTACCTGCCAACCTCACATGCTATCTAGGTAGTTTATGTGAGTTAAGTTTTTTTTTTTTTTTATTGGAAAGTTGTGATTATGGGTAATTTTTTTTTTTTTTGCTAAACTTTCCATTTTCTGAAATGTTACATTGTTTTATTTTATTTTATTTTTTTTATTCTTATGTTAATCCCCATACATTACATCATTAGTTTTAGATGAAGTGTTCCATGATTCATTGTTTGTGCATAACACCCAGTGCTCCATGCAGAATGTGCCCTCCTCAATACCCACCACCAGGCTACGACGTGGATGGAACTGGAGGGTATTATGTTGAGTGAAATAAGTCAAACAGAGAAAGACATGTGTCATATGATCTCACTGATATGAGGAATTCTTAATTGCAGGAAACAAACTGAGGGTTGCTGGAGTGGGGGGTGGGGTGGGAGGGATGGGGTGACTGGGTGATAGACACTGGGGAGGGTATGTGCTCTGGTAAGCGCTGTGAATTGTGCAAGACTGTTGAATCTCAGATCTGTACCTCTGAAACAAATAATGCAATATATGTGAGTTAAGTTTTTATCTTGCATAGTGTGGCATCATAGGACAGTGTAGTACTTAAGCTCAAGAAACAAAATTATAGGGGTGCCTGGATGGCTCAGTCGGTTAAGGGTCTGCCCTCTGCTCAGGTCATGATCCCAGGGTCCTGGGATCGAGTCCCACATGGAGGTCCCTGCTCAGCAGGGAGCCTGCTTCTCCCTCTCCCTCTGCTGCTCCTCCTGCTTGTACTTTCTCTCTCTCTGTCAAATAAATAAAGTTTTAAAAATCTTTAAAAAAAATAAAAGTATAGTAATATTATTTAAAATTATAAACATCACAACCAATAAAATTACCAACACACACAAAAGAAGGTCACATCTGAGAATAAGAAAGTTGGTGGGTGGGAAATGTCTTCAGAAGCACTTTTAAGCTGACCTATAACCAAGTGATAAATTAAAATGTGTATTTTATCAAAAACAAAAGTAGAGGAGGATGTGTGAATTAGAAGTAAAGGTAAGCAACTGGAATATAACAAATGTTCAAAAAGAGGAACAAGTCAAGAAGCTTTTGAAAGTTTGGATATTATTTTCTTCCTCCATCGTCGGGCAGCCTGCTTCACAATGGGCAGGGACCGGGCTGACCATAGGACCAGGGCCTGTGGTTACAAGCATCATGTTGGTCAGTGTTCAGCTCTATCATCTGCTTTTCAAAATAGCTGTCAAGGCTTTGCCATGAATTACATTATCTTCTTTCCCCATTTTGTTTCGTGGTTCTTGAATTACTAGAATTCTTTGGATTAATGTCCACAGTTCCCTCATTGACTTTTATAATGAAAAATATAAATATAAGTGCCACAGTATATGTAAAGTATCTAGAACATGGTAGGCATTCAATTAAATATAAATTTTCTTCTCTCTGCTTGGGCTCCTGAACCCACATGCTACTTTTTAATGGAAGATTAAAGAAGCAGCTATGATCAAATTGAATTTTGTAGACTATAACTAAGCACTGCCATTTTCTTAAAACCTTTTTTTTTAGAGAGAGAGAAAGTGCAAGGACACACATGTCAGAATGGGCGGAAGGGGCAGAGGGAGAGGGAGAGAGAGAATCTTGAGCAGGCTTCATGCCCAGCGCCAAGATGGAGGTGGGGCTCAGGCTTACAACCCTGAGTTCATGACCTGAGCCAAAATCAAGAGTAGGTCACTTAGCCGATGGAGCCATCCAGGCTCCCCAAAACTGATGTCCTTTTATTACTACAGCCCATGACTGAAATTTGCCATTCCAGAATTTTCATTAATACATAGTAAGTATCCCATTTTGTTTATATATCATGAAGGAACCAGTACGTTGAAATCATTTTAGTGTAGTACATTCTGGGAAGTACATTCAATAGTTTCTGTGGAGTATTTAAGTGGATAGCAAGATTGAGGAGCATCTAAATAGTTTCCATCTACTAAGAATCAAAAAATCAAAGTCACCATTATCATTTCAGGACAATTTGAGAAAAGAATAAGAAGAAATTCAGAGTTCTTCAATAACCTCATTCAGTTGCTCTTATTGTATGCAGTAAAAACAAAAAAATCCTCCTGTGATCCAAACATTAACAAAACATTCTAGATAGCTCTCAATGTCTTTAATTATGTATATTCCTGAAAATTTTAACTTATTGTAGCTATTTTCTTAGCTATAGGCAGCTTATCCTTAGCTATCCCAGCTAACCACTTTACACCCCTCCCCCCCCACCCAGGGGATAAGGTAAGTCCAAATGGATCCTAGGGCCTAAATGATTCCTGCAAATATTTCCTAACACCAGAAACATACCTCTCTTGTTCATTTATCCTTGTAGTAGCAAAGTGATCTTATTTTCCTTTCCTTTGCTGGAAGGAAGGAAAGAGAGAGAGAGAGGGAAAGAAAAAAAGAAAGGAAGAAAGAGAGAGAAAGAAAGAAAGAAGAAAAGAGAAGAAAACGAAAGGAAAGGAAAAAGAAAAGAAAGAGAAGGGAACAAAGAGAAGGGAAGGGAAGAAAGAGAAGGGAAGAGAAGAAAAGAAAAAAGAAAGAAAGAAGAAAAGAAACGAAAAGAAAAGAAAAAAACAGGACACTCCTCAGAGGCATTAGCATTATACTTGATTTTCTTCAGTGTCATATGTCATAATTTATAATGTGGAGTATCTCTGCTTACACAGAGCTATTTCAATAAAGTCGCTGAAATTCAGATTGTGAACCTCACTAGTGACTACCGTATGGAATTTTCATATTTATGTATTCCTCCACAAAGGAGCTTTATCTGTGGATTGAGTGAGTGCTGCCTATTTGTAAAGTCCCAAATGGGTCTTCCTGCGCCAATGCCTATTATGCTACCATTACTATTCCATGTCTTTGAGTCCTGAAAACTTTTTGTATTCAGAAGTTCCCTATTATACTTGGACACACAGCTCCTCAAGCTTGTGTTTCTAAAACTGTGGTAGATGTACCACCTGGCACATGCAGAATTATGTCAAAGGAATGAGAAACTATATAACAAATATGACATCTCCTCCTGGAAAATAAATTTTACTTGAAAATTTTGAGGCAGAAACTTAAGTAATTTAAATAAAAATCTAAACATGTTTTATATTTTTAAATTATATATTTATATCATGGAAGAGAATACAAAGTGTGTGTGAATTGTTAGGCTAAAACCAAAAACTTCAAATAATTTTAAGGAGGTGGGGTTGTGTTAGTAAATCGGTAAGGATTTTTTTATTTGTATCAAATGGCAGAAAGAACTCCATGTGACTTTAACACAAAAGGCATGTATTTGATTGTATAAATGAGAAAGTCGATGGGTGGAACTGGCTTTGGATAAAGCCTGCCCAGAAGCTCAAAAGATGCCTCCTAGATTTAGAATCCATCCTATAATCCTCTCTTCCATACTGACTTCAGTCTCATAACCAAAAGATGAGTGCCAAAACTTCAGATTTTATATCTTCACTATTTCAAATCTCAGGGGAAAAAAGCAGTAGACTCTCTCCTAAAAAGTCCCAAGAAAAAAAAGAGTCATTGCCGGTTCCAGCTATGTCACTAATGAGTCGCTGTAGCCAGCTATAGAATGTGCTGATTGGCCAGACTTCACACCCACTCAGGAACTTCAACAGAATTCTATAAACTGAGAGCAGAAGAATCAATCCCACCCTCACTATGTACATTGTAGTATGTTTTCTAGAATAAAAGTGAATAATGCCAGGTGGCATGCTTTACACACACAACTGTTACTGTCCACCAAAGCCTAACTACTTCACCCTAAATGTATGCACTCTTCCCAGGTTTTAATTCCATGTATCAGGAATACACTGGTGGAAAAAGTCTGAGAAACACTGGTTTACCTTATCCACTAGAACTTTGGTAGGGATTAAAAGTTAGTAGAATCTAGCAATGTTCACTGGCAATAAGGTTCAAGTCCCTAGATGAGAGGCTTCAGGGATGGGCAAATGCTTCAAGGATGATAGCACACATACCAGAGATTCTTGTCTATGTTTCCCTGATTCCTTTCATTTAGATTTCATTTAGAACCTGCCTCACCTAGGTAAACCTAGATGACTTAATCAGCGTAGGCAGAGCTGGAGAAGTGTTTGCAGGATGGGAGGGTTTTTGAACCCATCTTCAAGGTTGGCCAAGACCGTTGCAAACAGTATAATGGACCATACATAGTAAAGACACTGCAGAGACCCATAAAATGCAGGATGATCAGTGCTGAGCTCAGAAAGCATCTGATCTTCTGGGCAAACCACACCACTTGGAAAACTCCTTGCCAATGGGAGGAAATTGTTTCTCTTTCAACTTCAACAGCATTGGGTTTTGTTCCACATGCTATAGCATTGCATTGTTTTTTCCCATACTCCTTTTTTTCTCCCAAAGAACAGAAATCCTGTTCTGCCTCAAGAGATTATATTGAGAATATATTTACGCAATTCATTAGTTATTATGGAAGTATCAGCCAGGTGGTAGATTTTGCCAGTTGCCTATCCATTCTCCTCTTCTTCTTGAAGGAGAGAATCCAGATTTTGTTTAAGGTGATAATGTGCCCAGCAAAATAAACCCTTAATATCCCAACACTGATCACAGATAAGGATGATCTTGGGACACTGTCTAGATAATGATATATAAGCAGAAGGCTTCTGTGGACTTGTGGAAATATTTTTGATTTCTTTAATAGTGCCATCTCTTCATTTCTCCGTGTCTGTGACCCAGACATGCCAAATGAAGATGAGCTGAAGGAGCCATTCTATGACCACGTGGTGATAGGCATGAGGATGGTACAGGGTGTGGGGGTGGGGAGAACCTGGAACAGTAACAGAATGTGTGGAACCACCCTAGATTCAAGGCGCCTGCAAGGCAGCTGAACATATTCTTAGCCAATAAAGAACCAGTTTTCAGAATTCTGCAAAGTCTATTGATTTCCCATAAGAACAGCAGAAAATTAGTCCAAAATAATTTATTCCACTGGAACATTAGCCTGTAAAAATTCTATACATTTTTAAGGGCCTTATAAGCAGCACTATCTTGGACAAGTCACTCAACCTTTCTAAAACTCACTTTCTCCAGCTCTAAAGTGAGATTAACATATCACCTACTTCATGAAATTGTTATGAGGATTAACTGAGACATTCTGTAAATATTTCCTGGCAAAAAATAAGCACTAAAAATTGAATCCATTATTACTAATTATCATTTAAATTGTATAATCTTGACTGGAAAGGAACATATCAAAGGGCGCATAGTAAAATCCTAATAGACATTAGTGAATGAGTGGTTAACAGTGGTTGTCTAGTTGTTGGGAGTAAGAGCTGATGAGTTTTTTTCTCTTTTTCTGCATTTTCTAAATTGTATTGACTAGATATATATGCTATTCATAATGAAAAATGACTTTTATTAAAAAAAAGAAATACCTGAGTGAGAGCTGGTGCTATACATTGAAGATGAGAAAATTCTTATAATTAAAAGCCAAATCCTATAATGAACATCCTCCCAGGTGCTTCTTGACACTTGTATATTGCTTGCTTTTTTGCAAGTAGCATTACAAGCAAACTCACACAACACCCCTATGATGCGATACTATTAAAGCCCCTTTTAATAGTTAAGGAGACTGAGACCCTATGAGGTAAGATAACTTGTGTATGGTTTCAGTTGCTGGCCTGACATTGAACCCTGCCAATCTCCTCTGGGTGCCAGACTCTTAGCCTGTATGTTCTAATGCCATTACAAGGACTCACATATACCCACGGTCTCAGATGGTTCATAGTAAGTAGTTAACTTTGTTTTAACAACTTCTCTGCAACAAATGTTGACCTGTTCCTTTGTCTATAACAATTCTACAGGAAAAATGTCTATGTGCTTTTTAACATGCAGAAGCAGTAGAACTGTGGAGTTGAGTTGCTGATATTGTCGCAGCTCTTTTGTTCTGCCCTCGATTAGCATCCTTCGCCTTTCTCGGTTCTTCACTCTTCACTTCGTGTCCTTCTTTCACTGCTTGACCGAGAAGGTGGAACTTATGTGGTATAATATCAAAGATGCTGAGAATCAATTTTTATTCCCTCTCTCCCTCTCAACCCCTTCTCCTTCTCAACCCCTTCTCCCTCTCTATGTCTCATCTTTCTCTCTCCTCCCCTTCAAGTGTGTGTCTTAACTGTTAGATATAAGCCCTGAAGAAAAAGTTAAAGGCACGAGTTAAGATTCACCCTCCCCACATAATAGCTGTGATCTTGACAATTTTCTTTCACTCTGTTTTAAATTCTTCATGTGTGAGCTGTAAATAATAACAGCACCTACCTTATGGAACCACTGAAAGAATTAAACAAGTTGAAGTGTGTATAGCACCTAATAATAGTTTATTACTCTTATTATCTTCTCTGAAATAGTGCCTAAAATTTCACACCCTTTTCAGCTTTACCTACTTTAAACTTAATTAAGAAATACCCAACTTTAAGCTGTTTGTAGCACTTGGACAACAGTTAATTGAGAGTACAATATGTATTAGAGAAAAGGTTAACCATTATAGTTTCAGTAAAAGGGCGAGAGCCTCCTAAAACTGAAAATTTACTATTAGAAATATTTACACCACTGTTCTCTGCCACCCACTTTCCCTACTTAAGTAAAAGCATTTCTTTTCATTTGTTAATTTGTAGAAGAGACATTGAACATCACTTTTATTTTTTTTCCATCTCCTGTTAGACCAAGAGTGGTATTTCTAGTAAAATATTTATTTCATTACACACCTATTTTCCTATGCATATGAATGGCCATGCATCTAATTACAATATAAACATTGGTTTTTAAGATTATTGAACTCTTAACCATGATTTTTAAAATTTCTTATAGTTCAATCTTCTTATTCAAACCATTTCAGTATTTTTTAAAAGATTTATTTATTTATTTTAGGAGGGAAGGGTAGAGGAGGAGGGAGAGAAAGAGAGAAAGAATCCCAAGCCGACTCCTCCTCACTGAGTGCGGAGCCTGATTCGAGGCCGCATTGTAGAACCCATTGCAAGACTAGATCTCACGACCCTGAGATCATGACCTGAGCCAAAACCGAGTCATATGCTCAACCAACTGAGTCACCCAGATGCCACAATCCATTTTAGTATTTGTAAAAAAAAAAAAAAAAATTAAAAACTGGTGTGGATCATGATGGCATCAGACCATTCGTTCATTGCTCCTTCCACCTCAAATTTCTAATAACCAAAATTATACACACATATATATATTATATATATATATATATATATTTAAAGTATAAATTTATAACATATCTGGGGGTCTACTTAAAGGACTGAGAATGTTAAGGGTGCCTGGGTGGCTCAGTCAGTTAAACATCCAACTTTTGATTTAGGCTCAGGTCATGATCTCAGGGTCCTGGGATGGAGCCCCTCATTGATCTCCCTATTCAGTGAGGAGTCTGCTTCTCTCCCTCTCCCCCTGCCCCTCCCCCTGCTTGTTCTCTTTCTCTCAAATAAATAAATAAATCTTTAAAAAAAATAAATAAAAGACTGAAAATGTTAGAATGAGAGGAAAATGCAATCATGTCTATGTGGATACAAACACATATGTACATAGAGATATATAGAATTTTAACAATAAGCTATTTGAAAAAGGCACATCTAAACCATAGCACCAGAAGTTTAAATATAAAGATGTATTCTATAAATAAAGAAAGGAAGTGTAACAATAGTATTATCTGACATATAAAATTCAAGGTGACAAGCATTAAACAAGAAAAAGATGAATATTTCATATTGCCAAATTGTATCATCCATTATAAATAAATAACAGTTTTGAACTTTTATGAACCTCACAGCACAGCCTTGAAATATAAAATAGAAAAAAATGTAAAAGAGTAATGGAAAAATCTACAATCATAGTTGAAGGTTTATTGCACCTCTTTCAAAAGTTAACAAATCAGGTAAGGATGCAAAAAACTTGAATTATGTAATTAACAATGTGATACATTTTATATAGTAGAATATAACAAACATGTAATTATGGCTGTTGTAAGGAATTAAGAATTTTAGTGTATGAAAATAAGGTATAAAAATAAAATGAAAGAGCAAACACTTGAAATGCTAAATTTGAATTGTAAATAATATTAAATTATGACCTTTTCCTTTAAAAACTGTATTTCTTGGTTATGTCCATTTAAAGGGCCTAAAGGCAATGACTGCTCAGCAGCAGTGAGTGCTCCTATATGCAGATTGTAGTCCATAAATACCAAGGTTCATTGGGGAAGTGTCTGGTTACAAGTCTGAAACATAAAATATAGATTTGCCTGAGACAGCTTGTTCCAGAACTCAAGGACCCTATCCCAAACTAATGGAGTTAGGTCCAAATGACAGGACCCAGCATGCAGAAAGATGGAATACATACACACCAAAGGGAACAAAGTCCACAACTTATTGAAATCTATTGATTAGAAAACCCATGAGTTAAAAATAAAAACAAGAAAATGAAAACAGGAACTTATAATGATATTTTACAAAGACAAAGCTAAAATAAAAAAAAACTCAAATTTTGAAATTGAAAAGAATTATTACAACAAAATAAAACTAGATAATAAATGTGGAGGGGAAGATAGAATTTAAAAAAGAAGTGGACTTCTCTTTTCCAGTTTTATATATACAAAGCTTGGAAATCACCACTCCATCCTAACAACAGATAAAATGCTGAACAGACTGAAAAATCAACAATTCTTCATGGATCTATAAGGTCACAGGACAAACCACTGCCTCGATACTGAAGTGGCATAAAGTGAATACAGGGAGAGAATGAAGAACAGAAACTGCCACAGAACCAGTAGGAAAACCTAAGCTTTAATTAACAAATGGCTGGAAGTCCAGTGTGGACAAATCTGAGAGTTAAAAACTCCACAGTGTCCCAGTCCTGGAGGAACTCCCACAATTTCATGAATTTTATCCCCAGGGGCTTGACCAGAGTCTCACAGTAAATATCAGAGAAAACTCCCCTCATGCTTCTAGCAGGGGGAAGAGGGGAAACACCAGTTGAAGATACACCACAGCACTCTTCTTTTTAACAAGGCCTGCCTTCATGACAAACTACTTAACCAGAGCTTAACCTGCTGAAGTATTACTAGAGCCTAACTGACCCGGGGAGGGAAATAATCAATGAGTTCAGCCTTCCATGGGGGGAGAGGGGAAACACCCAAATCCAGCCTCTCCTGGCCATTCTGTCCCACCTAAGGAGAGAGAAAAACTGAGAAACACTTGAGAAGTTCACTGCCTAGAGGAGGCTCATTAAAAACCGAGACCTAATCATATGACTGTGTAACTATTCCCCTCCTCCCACACATTACCACCACATTACTAAAGACCTATTTATAGCAGTTACTTTTACCCAGGACATGTCTGGCTATCAAGGAAAAAAAAAATTATAGGACATACTAAAAGACAAAAATGAAAATTGAAGAGAAAGAGTAAGCATCAGAACCAGATATGACAGGGATGCTGAAATTATCTGACCAGGAATTTAAAACAGCTAGAATTAATATACTAAGTGCTCTAATGAATAAAGTAGACAGCATGCAAGAACAGATAGGCAATGAAAACAGAGAGCTAGAAAGAATCAAAAAGAAATGCTAAAGCCAAAAATACTTTAATAGAAATAATGTATTTGATGGGCTTATAGTAGACTGGACACAACTAAGGAAAGAATCCCTGAGTTTGAGAATATCTCCATAGACTCTTCCATTATTGAAAATTAAAGAGAACAAAAACTAAAAGCAAGCAAACAAACAAACCCAGCAAACCCTGTGAGACAACTACAAAAGATGTAACATACACATAATGGGAATATCACGAGAAGAAAGAGAAAAAGGAAGATTTGAAAAAATAATGACTGAGAATTTTTCCAAATTAAAACACCGAACACCAAAGCACAGATCCAGGAAGCTCCAAGAATGCCAAACAGGATAAATGCCAAAAAATCCTCAACCGAGGTATATCTTTTTTAAATTACAGGAAATCAAAGATACAGAAAAATTATGAAAGAAGCCAGAGGAAAAACAAATAATTTACCTATAGAAAAACTAAGAAGGGGCACCTGGGTGGCTCAGTTGTTAAGCGTCTGCCTTCGGCTCCGGTCATGATCCCAGGGTCCTGAGATCGAGCCCGGCATTGTGCTTCCTGCTCCGCGGGGAGCCTGCTTCTCCCTCTCCCACTCCCACTGCTTGTGTTCCCTCTCTCACTGTGTCTCTCTCTGTCAAATAAATAAAATTTAAAAAAAAAAGAAAAGAAAAACTAAGAAAAGAATTACATTCCACTTCTGCTCAGAATACATGCACACAAGAAGAGAGTAGAACAAAATATTTAAAATGTTGGGGGAGGGGGACACACTAACCTAGAATTCTGTACCCTGCAAAATTATTTCTCAAAAATGAAAGAGAAATAAAGACTTTATCAAGCAAGCAAAAAATGAAGAATTTTTTGCCAGTAGACCTGCCTTGCAAGAAATGTTAAAAGAAGTTCTTTACAAGGAAGAAAAATCACACAGGTAATAAAATTCAGATCTCCATAAAAAAAGAAGAGTACTGAAGAAGAGAAAAGTGAAGGTAAAATAAAAACTTTTATTTTTCTTATTTTTAATTGATCTAATCAATAACATTTTTTCAAAATAATAATAGTAATGTATTAAACTATGTATGTTTTTATATATACACAGTTATATATGCTTGTATATAAGAGAAATGAATGACAGCAATAATACAGGGTATAAGAGGGAGGAGGAATTAGGATTATTGTGTTATTATAAGATTCTGACAACACTAGTAAAATGGTATAGTGTTATTTGAAAGTGAATTTGAATTAATTGTAAATATATATTGCAAACTCTAGAGCAAAAACTGAAATAGGAAATGATGAATTATAACTGATACGCTAAAAAGGGATAGAAAATGGAATGCTCAATTAAAATCAAAAGCAGAAAAAGAACAGAAGACAAAAATAGAAACAAAAAATAAAGGCAACAAATAGAAAACAGTAACAAATATGGTAGATATTAATCCAAATATATCAAGAATCACTTAGAACATCAATGGTCCAAAAGCACCAATTGAAAGACAGAGATTATCAAAATGGATCAAAAAACAGGATCCAACTATGTGTTGTCTACAAGGAACACACTATATCTAGAGAGAAATATACATATTAAAAGTAAGTGGATTGAAAAAAAAATACCATACTAACACCAATCAAAAGGAAGCAGATGTAGCTATATTAATTTCTGACAGAGGAGGCTTCAAAGGAAGGAAAGTTATAAGGGATGAAGAAGGGCATTACATAATGATAAAGGGGTCGACTCTCCAAGAAGACATAACAATCCTTAATGTATATGTACCCAATAGCAAAGCATCAAAGTATGTGAGGCAAAATAGACATATTACAAGGAGAAATAAAAGAATCCACGATCATAGTTGGAGATTTCAGCATCCCTCTATTACAAATGGAAAGATTTAACAGACAAAAAATCAATAAGGACTTAGTTGAACCAACATCATCAATCAACCGAATATAATTGATACCTATTGACTACTTCATCCAACAACAGCAGAATACACATTATTCTCAAGCTCACATAGAACAATCACCAAGAGAAACTACATTATGAGTCAAAAACACACTTTAACAAATTTAAAGAAAATAGAAATCATACAGTGTCTGTTCTCAGACCACTATGAAATTAAGCCAGGAATCAGTCACAGAAAGATAACTGGAAAGTCCCAAAGGATGTAGAGATTAAATAACACACTTCTAAATAACACATGGATCAAAGAACAAATCTCAAGAAAAATTAAAAATATTTGAATTAAATGAAAATGAAAACACAACATATCAAAATTAGTGGGATGCAGTAAAAGCGGTGCTTAGAGGAAAGTTTATAGCATTGAATGCATATTTTGGAAAGGAAGAGGTGGGGAGTGGAGGAGTGGGAATTGGAGGTAGGTGGTCAAAGGTGCAAACATCCACTGATGAGATAAACAAGTACTGGAGATGTGATGTACAACATGATGACTATAGTTACCACTACATATGATATATTGGAAAGTTGTTAACAGTGTGTCCTAAGAGTTCTCATTACAGAGAGCAAAAAATATATTTTTTTAATTTTTCCATTTATTTTTATTGTATCTGTATCAGATGGTGGATATTTACTAAATTTAGTGACAATCATTTCACAATATATATATATAAGTCAAGTCATTAGGCTGCACATCTTAAACTTATACAGTGCTTTATACCAATTATATCTCCATAAAACTGGGGGAAAAGATGAAAGATCTAATATCAATTACCTAAGTTTCCACCTTAAGAAACTATAAAAAGAAGAGCAAATTAAACCCCAAGTAAGCAGAAGAAAAGAAACAATAAGAATTTGGTCAGAAATCAATAAAATTGAAAACAGGTCATTAATAGAAAAAGAATCAATGAAACCAAAAGTTGGTTCTTTGAAAAGATCAATAAAATATATAAACCTCTAGCCAGGATAACTAAGAAAAAAAGAGTATAGACACAAATTACTTCTATCAGAAATGAAAGAAAGAACATCATTACAGATCCTTTTAATGAACATTACAAGGTTAATAAAGGAATATTCTGAACACCTCTATGCTCACAAATATGCTAACCTGGATAAAATGCACCAATTCTTTGAAAGATACAATCTGACAAAAGTCACATAAGAAGAAATAAACAATCTGAATAGGCATATATCTATTAAAGAAATTGAATCAACAATTAAACTTCCAAAACAGAAAGCACCAAGCCCAGATGGGTTTATTGGTGAATTCTACCATATATTTAAGCAAGAAATTATAATGATTCTCTACAATTTTTTTCAGAGAATAGATGCAGAGGGAACACTTCCTAACTCATTCTATGAGGCCAGCATTACCCTAATAACAAAACCAGGCAAAGATATTACAAGGAAACCAAACTACAGACCAATATCTCTAATGAATACAAGATGCAAAAATCCTCAACAAAATATTGAATTCAATCTAATAATTTATTTTAAGAAACTATATGCCATAGTCAAGAATTATGCACCATACTTGGGATTTTCCCCAGGTATGCAAGGCTGACTCAACATTTGAAAGCAGTTAATGTAATCCATCTCATTAGCAGTCTACAGAAGTTTATATGGAGAGGCAAAAGACCCAAAACTGCCAACACAATATTGAAGGACAAGAACAAAGTTAAAGAACTGACACTAGCTGACTTCAAGACTTACTATAAAGCTATAGGGTAATCAAGACTGTGAGTTGGGGAAAAAAATAGACAAATAGATCAATGAGACAAATTGATCAATAGAACAGAGCCCAGAAATAGACCCACATAAATATAGTCAACTGATCTTTGACAAAGGAGCAAAAATAATACAGTGGAATAAAGTATTAATTGTGTTAAGTGAGATGATGTCTCTCTGGTTATGTAAAACAAACAAACAAACAAACACACATATATACCATATATTTTTAGAGATAATCTCTGAAGTATGTGAAAGTTAAATAACATGACATATATTATTTTCTCTTTTAAAAATTCAGCCAAAGAGGGGCGCCTGGGTGGCTCAATCTGTTAAGCATCCTACTTTTGGTTTTGGCTCAGGTCATGATCTCATAGGTCATGAAATTGAGCCCTAAGATGGGCTCTGTGCTCAGTGGAGAGTCTGCTTGAAAATTCTCTCCTTCTGCCCCTCCCCACATTTGAATACACACAGTCCCTCTCTCAAATAAGTAAATAAACATTTTAAAAAAGAATGAAATAAAATGGAAGAATGGAAGGAAGGAAAAAGGGATAAGTGAAACACATTGGGCAAATCTTTATTCAGAATATTGACTCCAGGTGATGATTTTACTGAGGTTCATTTTACTCTCTTCTTTTTTTGCGTATAACTGAATACATTCATAATAAAAGCTTCTCAGATCTAGCAGTCATCTTTTGAGAATAGTGTCAAGTAGTTGTGCACCTGTATTAGGGCTTTTAGTGGTCCAGGCAATTGGCTGAGATCTGATGCATCTGTTTTATTCTATGTAGCCACTTCTCCTCTATTAAGTTAATTAATGTTTGGCTAAATACTTTAGAAGTGTGATGAAATTTGCATCAGGATTGAGGGTGCAGTAGAGAGGGTCATGTCTATAACTTAATCTATAATACGTTCAAAATACTGTCAAAACCCAATAAATCTGGACTAAATTATGTCTTTACATACCCAGATTAGAAACCAAGAAAAGTGAACATAAATGACCTAAATGTACAACTTGAGAATCTATTTTGTTCAATTAATAAACTTGAAAAAGAATATAAATTCTTGCAAGTTTGATCAAGAAAAAATAGAAAGAGAATATAAACAACATTAAAAAAATTAAAAGGGGACATGAGACTTAGGAAATTTTTTAAATTATAAACAAAGTCTATAAATATATGTCAAACTTTGAAATGTAGAAAAAAATTAATGGATTTTCAAAAAAATATATGTATTATAAAATTGATATAGGAAGAGATAGCCAGAATAGTCCAATGACATTAGATAAATTTTAAAAGCTAGTATAACATCTTATTTTTAAAAAGGCAACTGGCCAATGTATTTTTACATAATGACCAGGTATAATTTAGCCAAACACAAGGTTGTTTTATGAACTGTTGAGTTAGAGTTGCCTTATATCAGCACATGAAAACTAAATGTTACATAATCAGTAATTCTGTGAGCCATTTGATAGCTTGAAATCAGCTATAAGGGAAGTATGTACTACATGGAAATTGGCAAATGCTCCAAATCAAGGCATTTTTTTTTTTCCTACAGTGGGTCAGTTAACTAACACACCAGTTTTGTGTTAAAAAAGAAAAAAACTGTCAAAGGCATTCACTTCAAAGAATAAAGAAAAATATTTATTATCTCAATAGATGTCAATAATGATGAAGATCAATACTCATCCTTCCCAAAGGTCTTTTGTAAATGTAAATTAGAAAAGCTTCCTCAACTTTCTAAAGGATTTCTTTCAAAAAATTTCTGAAAAAAATATGTTCAATACATCTTACTAAAAATAGGAATAAGACAATGTGTTTATCTATTATCACCCTCTAATATTTATTGACAGTCCTAGACAATGCGCTCAGAAAAGTAAAAAAGGAAGATAAAGAAAAGAACATGTATAATCTTCAGACAGTTAGAAAATTAACTGATAACACATTAATACAAGTGATGGAGTTCAGCAAGGCAGCAAGTATAAAATCATCATAGATTTTAGTTAGAAAATGCAGTTGAAAAAAGTTTCAATAAAATTTTAATAATGAAATACCACAAATAAACTTAATAAAATTATTGAAGATCTAAATAAAGAAATTATAATATTTTCTGACTCTAAACAAATATATGCCAAACTTTGAAATGTAGAAAAAATTAATGGATTTTCAAAAAAATATATGTATAAGTATTATAAAATTATAAAATAGAAAGATTTTTTAATGATTCTACAGGGTGGCTACAGTGTTCATATGTTAAAGAAACTGTGCAAGAATAACCAAGAAACTTAGACAAAGAAGAATATAAAGGAACTTGTCCTAACATAATTAATATAAACTAGTAATTACAACAGTTCGGTATTGGCATAGCCAAAAAAAATTAATAAGTAGAACAGACTAAAAACCACTTTATATGATATATAATTTAGTTTGTAATAAAGAACATAAAGTTCTTTAGTTTGTAATAAAGAACTTAAAATGGGCTGAGATATGATTGTCTATTCAATAAATATATGTGTAAAAATTTGCTATATTACAATGCTATAATATGCTTTATTTGCAGTAAAGTTAAGCTAGACTAATATCCCCCAATGCACACATAAATAATTCCAGATACATTTAAGTAAAAAGCAAAGTGATAAAAAAAAATCAAGAATCAGTTTCTAATCTTAAGGTAAGGAAGGCAGGGATCTACCAAAGGCTATTAGGAAAGGAACATATGTTCGCGATCTTAAATGTATGGGAGTGTTAAAAAGGCACTAACTAATCTTTTGCAAATTCTAACACAATGAATAAATAGAAGGCATTTATACAAAGCTTTGCCCTCAAGCACTATTTACTTTCTCTGTATTACTAAGGAAAGGCAAAGCTAAAAATGGAAAAGGCTATTCAATTCTCCTCATTTTCCAACTAAGCATCTCTATGAGGCCAGATTTTCTTCGGGTACTTCAACACAAACAACATATTACAATAGATTAAATGCAGAAGCAGATATGCAAATCTAGTTGTCTTTTATTAAGCCAAACATTAAAGAGACTTGGAAAAATGCAGGGAAAAAGAAAAGGAGTCATTCTTCTCAGTAACTTTTTTTGAAAAAAGTTTATTATATATATTTATACACACACACGTAATGCTGTTTTTATTATTTTTAATGTAGCAATAAACATATTTAAAATATTTCTCTTTTGATTTTTAATAGACTAAATATCAATAGATAAGAACCCACATAAACAAAATCATGATAAGACTACAAAGGGACCATGTGACCAGAAAGTCTGAGAACTACTAGTCTAAACACTCAAATTAAAAGGGAGGAATAATCACATAAAAGCAGGACCTACCTCTATGTTGTCTGTAAGAAACCCCTTAAATACAAAGACCTAGATTAGTTAACAGTAGAATTATAGAAAAAGATATACGTGAAAACATAATATGAAAGAAAGCTAGAGTTGCTTTGTTAATATCAGATAACCTAGATTTCAGAACAAGGAATATTATCACAAACAGAGACAGACATTTTATAATTGATAAAGGGGTTGTTTCATCAAGAAGACACACAATATTAAATGTGTTTTTACCTACCAATAAAGTGTCAAAATATAAGAAGCAAAACTGGTAGAACTGAAAGGCAAAATAGAAAAACCCAAATTATAATTGAATATTTAAACACTATTCTCTCAATAATTGATAAAATGTATAGAAATTAGTAAGAATGGGAAACTTGAAAAACATTATCAACCAATTTTTTCCTAAATGACATTTAGAGAACATTCTACCCAAGAACAGAATACCTATTCTTTTCAAATGCACATGAAACACTAAGAGCATATTCTGGTCCATAGAAAATACACAATAAATTTAAGAGAATTAAAATCATACAAAGAATTTCTGTAAACATAAAAAGAATTTCTGTAAAATCATACAAAGAATTAACCTAGAAATAAGTAATAGTGAGATATCTGGAAAACTTCTCAATATTTGGAAATTAAACAACATGATCTAAGTAACACATAAATTAAAGAACAAATCATACAAGAAACTAGAAAATATTTTGAATTGGTTGAAAACAAAAACATCATATACAAAATTCTTGTGGATGTAGCTAAAGCATTGTTTAGTGATTACTTTATAGAATTAAACTTTCATATTAGAAAAGAAAGAAAGATCTCAAATAGATGACCTAAGATTCTACCTTAAGGAGTTAGGTAAACAGAATAAATTAAACTCAAAGTAACTAGAAGAAACTAATAAACACAGGGCAGAAATTAATGCAATAAAAATCAAAATAAAATGGAAAATCAAAAATTGATTCACTGAAAAGATCAACAAAATTGATAAAACTCAATAGTTAAAAAAAAAAAACCCAAACAACAACAGAAAACAGTCTGATTTAAAAATGAGCAGATCTGGATAAACATTTTTCCAAAAAATACATACAAATGTCCAGGAGGTAGATGAAAAGATGTTCAATGTCATTAATCATCAGGGAAATGCAAATCAACCACAATGAGGTATCACCTCATACCTCTCAGAATGGCTATTATCAAAAAGACAAAAAATAACAAGTGTTGGCAAGGTAGCAGGAAGAAAAGAGCCCTGTACAGTGATGGTGGGAATGTAAATTGGTGCTGTCACTATGAAAAACAGTATGGAGGTTCCTTGAAAAATTAAAAATAGAATAACTATATGATCCAGCACTTGTGAATCTTCACCAATTCCACTTGTGAGCCTTATTTAAAAAAAAAAGAAAGAAAGAAAATCCTAATTCAAAAAGATATATGCACCTCCATGTTTATTTCAACACTATTTACAATAGCCATGATATGGAAACAGACCTAAGTGTCCATCGATGGATAAATGGAATATTATTCAGTCATAAAAAGGATGAAATCTTGCCATTTGCAACAACACAGGTGGATCTTGAGGGCATTATACTAAGTGAAATACCTCAGACAAAGACAAATACCATATGATCTTTCTTATATATGGAATTTTAAAAAGGCTAATAGATACAGTAAACAGATGGGTGGTTGCCAGCGGTAGGGGTGCGGGGTGGGAGAAAGGGATAAATTAATTAATTAATTTATTTATTTATTTATTTATTTATTAGAGATGGGGGAGAGTAGAAGGGACAGAGGGAGAGGGAGAGAGAGAATCCCAATCAGGTTCCACATCCAGTGTGAAGCCCGATGCAGGGCTCTGTCCCATGACCCTGAGATCATGACCAAGCTGAAATCAAGAATCAGATGCTTAACCAACTGAGCCACCCAAGTGTCCCCTCCTTTTTTTTAGTTTAAATAAATGGAATAAAATAAATTTGAAAAAAGAACCCAGGAAGCAGGAGAAGGAAGGGCTCCTCACATTTAATCCAAGTCACACTCTCTCCTCCTTGTCCAACACCTCACAGACCCTTAATTTGGGTGATATCACTGCTTCCTTGGAGTCCAAGAGTCTTTGCTCAGGAGCTAGTATTCAGGGTCAGGCATGCCATTTCCTTTCAAGATGCCAGTGGAAGAGTCTTGAAACCTCATGACCCCACAAGGCCTCTTCTGCCTGGTGCAGGCTACATCTCTCCCCGCTCTCCCTTGTTTTCCTTCCTCTCTTCAATAACACCTCAGAAATACCTGATATCATCTCTTCAATGAACTAAGCCATTGACAGAAGACAGAAAAGAGAAAGAAAGGAGGAAAGGAAGAAAGGAAGAGAGATGGGAGCAAAGAAGGAGGAAAGATATGATGAAATTATGCTGTGACAAGAGTAAAATCCAGTGCTCTTGACTGTTCATCCAGTGCTCTTTCAAGGTGATTTCTGACTGAGCAGAAAACGCAGGTTACTGGCTTATGAGAGAGATGTCTTTAGTATCACAGTCTCCGGTAGCTGGATCCCTGGATCTGCCTATTTCCCATGGCCTTTGGACATCATTATAAAAATCTCTAGGTTTCCAGGTATCTGTATATAGAACATGTCCTGTATTTAATGCTGTTTGTCCTGAATACTTTATTGACTTTGTCAAGATACCCTAAATGTCTGTATTCAACTTTCTTTTTTTTTCACTAAATTATAAAAATACAAAAAATAAAACTCTAATGAAAATGCAAATTGGTAATTTCAGGAATGAAGGAGAAGATATCACTACAGGATCAGTCTTACATTAAAGAGATAATAAGGAAATACTATGAATAACTATGGCAATAGATTTGGTCATTTAGGTGAAATGGACAAACTTTTTCAAAGATATAAATTACAGAAGGTAACTCAAAAATAATAAATCATCTGAATAGCCTTTCATCTTTGAGGAAAATTGGATCTGCAGCTAAAAGAAATCCTTTTCCACAGTAAAATCTCCACACTCAGAAGACTTTACTACTGAAGTCTACCAAATATTAAAGGAAGAAATAATACTAATTCTACACTAACACCGCCAAAATATAGAAAAGAAAGACACATCCCAATTCATCTTATGAGGTCAATAATTCCATGATCAAAAACCAAAGACATTAAAACAAACAAACAACAACAACAAAAAAACTACAGGCCCATATCCTCCTATTATACATGCAAAAACCCTTAACAAAAATTATAAAAATTACATCTAGCAATATAGATATATAAGGCATCAAATATTATGACCTATCTGGGTTTATCCAAGGAATGCAAAGTTGGACTTACATCTCGAACCCAATGTTACTCATTATATTAATACACTAAAACAAGACAAACCATATAATCATCTCAATATGTGCTTAGAAAATATTTGACAAAATTCAGCAACCATTCACGGTAAAAACTCACAGCAAAGCAGGAATAGAAAAGAAATTCCTCAAACTGACAAAGGGAATTTATAAAAAACCTACTGCCAACAACAAATTTAATGGTGAAAACCTGAAAGCTTTCCTAAGATTGAGAGCAAGGCAAAAATGTTTATTTTTACCATCTCTATTAATCATTATCCTGGAGGTCCTAGACAGTGCAATAAAGAAAAATAAATAAATAAAAGGCATAGAGATAGATAGGAAGCAGTACAACTGTCTTTATGTGCATGTGACATGGCCATCTAAGCAGGAAATCATAAAGAATCTACAAAAAACAAGTAGACAAATAAGTGGATAAGGAATAACAATAATAAGGAATGTATTAGAGTTCTCCAGAGAAACATAACCAATAGAATATAGAGAGAGATTTATAGAAGGTGGATAGATAAAGGTTAATATACAAAAATCACTTCTATTTCTATCTGCTAGCAAAAAAAAACTAAAAACTGAAGTATAAATAAGAATATCATTTAAGGACGAGCAAGATGGAGGAGGAGTAGGAGACCTAAATTTTGTCTGATCTCAGGAATTCAGCTGGATAGGGATCAAACCATTCTGAACACCTACAAACTCAACAGGAGATCGAAGAAAAGAATAGCAACAACTCTCTGAACAGAAAAGCGACCACTTTCTGGAAGGTAGGACATACGGAGAAGTGAATCCAAGGTGATATTCGGGAGGATAGATGGCGGGGGAGGGGGCCTCCGTGGGCCGCTTCTGGCAAGTGATAGAGCAGTGGAGCACAAAATCAGAACTTTGAGAAGCTGGCTCCACTGAGGGACGTCACTCCAGTGACTGAGCGGGGGGTGGAACCCTCGCGGGGACAGTGTGGTCTCAGGACCCTCAGGGTCACAGGAAGACCGGGGGTGCCTGAGTGCAGCAGAGCTCCCAGGTATCGGAGCGGGGAAGCCGGCTGCAGAGACGGAGCCGAGGAGAGGTCTCTCAGCTTGGGGTTGCCATAAACCGTGATGTGCAGCACAGTCAGGCCACTGCTCTTCCAGCAGGGACCCAACAAGCGGCAGATCCGGGGAAACTCTCCTTCCTCCCCCGGGAGGAGTGGTGCGGGAGCACATCGCAGGGATCTGCTCGGTTTGGAGACTCCACACCAGGTCGGGTGCCAGAGATAGAAACGCTCGGGCCGCGTGAGCACGGAGTGTGGCCGGAGACCGGGGAGATGGGAGTGACTGACTGCTTTTCTCTGGGGGCTCACTGAGGAGTGGGGCCCCAAGTTCTCAGCTCCTCCGGGGCAGAGATTGGGAGGCCACCATTTTCACTCTCATCCTCCAAAGCTGTACGGAAAGCTTGCAGGGAACAAAAGCTCCCGAGAGCAAACCTGAGCAGATTACTTAGCCCAGACCAGGCGAGGGTGGAGCAATTCCGCCTCTGGCAAAGACATTTGGGAACCATGGCAACAGGCCCCTCCCCCAGAAGATCAGCAAGAACAGCCAGCCAAGACCAAGTTTACCGATCATTGAGAACAGCAGAACTCCAGCACTAGGGGAATACAGCATATAGAATTCATGGCTTTTTTCCCATGATTCTTTAATCTTTCAGTTAATCTTTTTTTTTTAATTTTTCTTTTTCCCTTTTTCAACCAACATCTTATCAATCCCTTTTTTAAAATATTTTTTTATTTTTCATTTTTAGAGTCATATTCTATCCCTTCATGGTAGTTAACCTTATTTTTGGTATATATATATAAGTTGTTCTCCCTGTAAAATTTTGTCATACAGTTTCTTCTAACAGACCAAAATATACCCTAAATCTGTAGTATATGGCTTTGTTCTAGTCTCCTGCCTGATCACATTCTATCCCCCCCTTTTTTTTAAATCCTCTTCTTTTTTCAACCAACTTCTTATCTTATCAATTCCTTTTATAAAATCTTTTATAATTTTCATCTTTACAGTCATATTCCATCCTTTCATCGTATTTACCCTTATTTTTGTACATATATAAGTTTTTATTTCTTTAAAATTTGGGGAGGAACTTTCTCCTAACAGACCAAAATACGCCCCAAATCTAGTGTGTGGCACTGATCTATGCACCAGCCTGATCATATTTGATCATATTCTGTTCTTTGGTTTGTTTGTTTGTTTTTATCTTTTTCTTTTTCTTTCTTTCCCTTTCTTTACCCCCAGTTTCAGGTCTCTTCTGATTTGTTTAGTGTATATTTTTCTGGGGTCATTGTTACCCTGTTAGCATTTTGTTCTCTCGTTCGTCTATTCTCCTCTGGACAAAATGACAAAACAGAAAAAATCACCTCAAAAAAAAGAACAAGAGGCAGAACCAACTGCCAGGGACCTAATCAATACGGACATTAGTAAGATGTCGGAACTAGAGTTCAGAAGGATGATTTTAAAGATACTAGTTGGGCTTGAAGAAAGCATGGAAGATACTAGAGAAACCCTTTCTGGAGAAGTAAAAGAACTAAAATCTAACCAAGTTGAAATCAAGAAGTCTATTAATGAGGTGCAATAAAAAATGGGGGCTATAACTGCTAGAATAAATGAGGCAGAAGAGAGAATTAGTGATATAGAAGACCAAATGATGGAAAATAAAGAAGCTGAGAAAAAGAGAGATAAACAACTACTGGATCACGAGGGCAGAATTCAAGATAAGTGATACCATAAGACGAAACAACATTAGAATAATTGGGATCCCAGAAGAAGAAGAAAGAGGGAGAGGGGCAGAAGGTATATTGGAGCAAATTATAGCAGAGAACTTCCCTAATTTGGGGAAGGAAACAGGCATCAAAATCCAGGAGGCACAGAAAACCCCCCTCAAAATCAATAAAAATAGGTCAACACCTCGACATCTAATAGTAAAACTTACAAGTCTCAGAGACAAAGAGAAAATCCTGAAAGCACCTCAGGACAAGAGATCTGTAACCTACAATGGTAGAAACATTAGATTGGCAACAGACCTACCCACAGAGACCTGGCAGGACAGAAAGGACTGGCGTGATATATTCAGAGCACTAAATGAGAAAAATATGCAGCCAAGAATACTATATTCAGCTAGGCTGTCATTGAAAATAGAAGGAGAGATAAAAAGCTTCCAGGACAAACAAAAACTAAAGGAATTTGCAAACACAAAACCAGCCCTACAAGAAATATTGAAAGGGGTCCTCGAAGCAAAGAGAAAGCCTAAAAGCAACATAGACCAGAAAGGAACACAGACAATATACAGTAACAGTCACCTTACAGGCAATAAAATGACACTAAATTCATATCTTTCAATAGTTACCTTGAGTGTAAATGGGCTAAATGCCCCAATCAAAAGACACAGGGTATCAGATTGGATAAAAAAACAAGACCCATCAATATGCTGTCTGCAAGAGACTCATTTTAGTCCCAAAGACACCCCCAGATTGAAAGTGAGGGGGTGGAAAATCATTTACCATGCTAATGGACACCAAAAGAAAGCTGGGGTGGCAATCCTTATATCAGACAAATTAGATTTTAAACCAAAGACTATAATAAGAGATGAGGAAGGACACTATATCCTACTTAAAGGGTCTATCCAACAAGAAGATCTAACAATTATAAATATCTATGCCCCTAACATGGGAGCAGCCAATTAAATAAGCCAATTAATAACAAAAGCAAAGAAATATAATTAACAACAATACAATAATAGTAGGGGACTTTAACACCCCCCTCACTGAAATGGACAGATCATCTAAGCAAAAGATCAACAAGGAAATAAAGACTTGAAATGACACACTGGACCACATGGACTTCACAGATATATTCAGAACATTCCATCCCAAAGCAACAGAATATACATTCTTCTCTAGTGCCCATGGAACATTGTCCAGAATAGATCACATCCTAGGTCACAAATCAGGTCTCAACTGGTACCAAAAGACTGGGATTATTCCCTGCATATTTTTGGACCACAATGCTTTAAAACTAGAACTCAGTCACAAGAGGAAAGTTGGAAAGAACTCAAATACATGGGGTTAAAGAGCAACCTACTGAAGAATGAATGGGTCAACCAGGAAATTAAAGAAGAATTTTAAAAATTCATGGAAACCAATGAAAATGAAAGCACAACTGTTCAAAATCTTTGGGATGCAGCAAAGGCTGTCCTAAGAGGAAAGTATAGGGCAATACAAGCCTTTCTCAAGAAACAAGACAGGTCTCAAATACATAACCTAACACTACACCTAAAGGAGCTGGAGAAAGAACAGCAAATAAAGCCTAAATCCAGCAGAAGAAGAGACATAATAAAGATCACAGCAGAAATCAATGAAATAGAAACCAAAAGAACAGTAGAACTGATCAACGAAACTAGGAGCTGGTTCTTTGAAAGAATTAACAAGATTGATAAACCCCTGGCCAGACTTATCAAAAAGAAAAGAGAAATGACCCAAATAAATAAAGTCATGAATGAAAGAGGAGAGATCACAACCAACACCAAAGAAATACAAACAATTATAAGAACATATTATGAGCAACTCTATGCCAGCAAATTAGATTATCTGGAAGAAATGGATGCATTCCTAGAGATGTATCAACTACCAAAACTGAACCAGAAAGAAATAGAAAACCTGAACAGACCTATAACCCCTAAGGAAATTGAAGCAGTCATCAAAAATCTCTCAACAAACAAAAGCCCAGGGCCAGATGGCTTCCCAGGGGAATTCTACCAAACATTTAAAGAAGAACTAATACCTATTCTTCTGAAACTGTTCCAAAAAATAGAAATGGAAGGAAAACTTCCAAACTCATTTTATGAGGCCACCATTACCTCGATCCCAAAACCAGACAAAGACCCCATCAAAAAGGAGAATTACAGACCAATATCCCTGATGAACATGGATGCAAAAATTCTCACCAAAATACTAGCCAATAGGATCCAACAGTACATTAAAAGGATTCTTCACCACGACGAAGTGGGATTTATCCCTGGGCTGCAAGGCTGGTTCAACATCTGCAAATCAATCAATCTGATACAGTACATTAATAAAAGAAAGGACAAGAACCATATGATCCTCTCAATAGATGCAGAAAAAGCATTTGACAAAGTACAGCATCCTTTCTTGATCAAAACTCTTCAGAGTATAGGCATAGAGGGTACATACCTCAATGTCATAAAAGCCATCTATGAAAAACGCACAGCAAATATCATTCTCAATGGGGAAAAACTGAGAGCTTTCCCCCTAAGGTCAGGAAGACGGCAGGGATGTCCACTATCACCACTGCTGCTCAACATGGTATTAGAAGTCCTAGCCACAGCAATCAGACAACAAAAAGAAATCAAAGGCATCCAAATCGGCAAAGAAGTCAAACTCTCACTCTTTGCAGATGATATGATACTTTATGTGGAAAACCCAAAAGACTCCACCCCAAAACTGCTAGAACGCATACAGGAATTCAGTAAAGTGGCAGGCTGTAAAATCAATGCACAGAAATCTGTGGCATTCCTATACACCAACAACAAGACAGAAGAAAGAGAAATTCAGGAGTCGATCCCATTTACAATTGCACCCAAAACCATAAGATACCTAGGAATAAATTTAACCAAAGAGGCAAAGGATCTGTATTCAGAAAACTATAAAATACTCATGAAAGAAATTGAGGAAAACACAAAGAAATGGAAAAAACGTTCCATGCTCATGGATTGGAAGAACAAATATTGTGAAGATGTCAATGCTACCTAGAGCAATCTACACATTCAATGCAATCCCTATCAAAATACCATCCACTTTTTTCAAAGAAATGGAACAAATAATCCTAAAATTTGTATGGAACCAGAAAAGACCCCGAATAGCCAGAGGAATGTTGAAAAAGAAAAGCAAAGCTGGTGGCATCACAATTCCGGACTTCAAGTTCTATTACAAAGCCGTAATCATCAAGGCAGTATGGTACTGGCACAAAAACAGGCACATAGATCAATGGAACAGAATAGAGAGCCCAGAAATGGACCCTCAACTCTATGGTCAACTAATCTTTGACAAAGCAGGAAAGAATGTCCAATGGAAAAAAGACAGTCTCTTCAACAAATGGTGTTGGGAAAATTGGACAGTCCCATGCAGAAGAATGAAACTGGACCATTTCCTTACACCACACACAAAAATAGACTCAAAATGGATGAAAGACCTAAATGTGAGATAGGAATCCATCAAAATCCTAGAGGACAACACAGGTAGCAACCTCTTCGACCTCAGCCGCAGCAACTTCTTCCTAGAAACATCACCAAAGGCAAGGGAAACAAGGGCAAAAATGAACTATTGGGACCTCATCAAGATAAAAAGCTTTTGCACAGCAAAAGAAACAAGTCAACAAAACCAAAAGACAATCGACAGAATGGGAGAAGATATTTGCAAATGACATATCAGATAAAGGTCTAGTATTGAAAATCTATAAAGAACTAATGAAACTCAACACCTAAAGAACAAATGATCCAATTAAGAAATGGGCAGAAGACATGAACAGACATTTTTCCAAAGAAGACATCCAAATGGCCAACAGACACATGGAAAAGTGCTCAACATCCCTCAGCATCAGGGAAATCCAAATCAAAACTTCAATGAGATACTACCTCACACCAATCAGAATGGCTAAAATTAATAAGGCAGGAAACCACAGATGTTGGCAGGGATGCGGAGAAAAGGGAACCCTCCTACACTGTTGGTGGGAATGCAAGCTGGTGCAGCCACTCTGGAAAACAGTATGGAGGTCCCTCAAAAAGTTGAAAATAGAGCTACCATATGATCCAGCAATTGCACTACTGGGTATTTACCCCAAAGATACAAAAGTAGGGATCCGAAGGGGTACGTGCACCCCGATGTTTATAGCAACAGTGTCCACAATAGCCAAACTGTGGAAAGAGCCAAGATGTCCATCAACAGATGAATGGATAAAGAAGGTGTGGTGTATATATATACAATGGAATACTATGCAGCCATCAAAAGGAATGAAATCCTGCCGTTTGCAATGACGTGGATGGAACTGGAGGGTATTATGCTGGCGAAATAAGTCAGAGAAAGACATGTGTCATATGACCTCACTGATATGAGGAATTCTTAATCTCAGGAAACAAACTGAGGGTTGCTGGAGTGGTGGGGGGTGGGAGGGATGGGTGGCTGGGTGATAGACACTGGGGAGGGTATGTGCAATGGTGAGCACTGTGAATTGTGTAAGACTGTTGAATCACAGACCTGTACCTCTGAAAAAAATAATACATTATATATTAAAAAAAAAAGAAGAAGAAGAAGATAGCAGGAGAGGAAGAATGAAGTGGGGGAAATCCGAGGGGGAGATGAACCATGAGAGACTATGGACTCTGAGAAACAAACTGAGGGTCCTGGGGTGGGGAGGGGGATGGGTTAGCCTGGTGATGGGTATTAAAGAGGGCACATTCTGCATGGAGCACTGGGTGTTATACAGAAACAATGAATCATGGAACACTACATCAAAAACTATGTATGGTGATTAACATAACATAATAAAAAAAAGAGTAAAAAAAAAGAAGATGTGGTATACATATACAATGGAGTATTATGCAGCCATCAAAAGGAATGAAATCTTGCCATTTGCAACGACGTGGATGGAACTGGAGGGTATTATGCTGAGCGAAATAAGTCAATCAGAGAAAGACATGTATCATGTGACCTCATTGATATGAGGAATTCTTAATCTCAGGAAACAAACTGAGGGTTGCTGGAGTGGTGGGGGGTGGGAGGGATGGGGTGGCTGGGTGATAGACACTGGGGAGGGTATGTGCAATGGTGAGCACTGTGAATTGTGTAAGACTGTTGAATCACAGACCTGTACCTCTGAAAAAAATAATACATTATATGTTAAAAAAAAAAAAGAAGAAGATAGCAGGAGAGGAAGAATGAAGGGGGGGAAATTGGAGGGGGAGATGAACCATGAGAGACTATGGACTCTGAGAAACAAACTGAGGCTTCTGGGCGGGGGGGATGGGTTAGCCTGGTGATGGGTATTAAAGAGGGCACATTCTGCATGGAGCACTGGGTGTTATACGCAAACAATGAATCATGGAACACTACATCAAAAACTAATGATGTAATGTATGGTGATTAACATAACATAATAAAAAATAGTAAAAAAAAAAAGAATATCATTTAAAGACATTGATAAGAATATCATTTAAAGGGGCGCCTGGGTGGCTCAGATGGTTAAGCGTCTCCCTTCAGCTCAGGTCATGATCCCAGGGTCCTGGGATCAAGCCCCACATTGGGCTCCTGGCTCAGCAGGGAGGCTGCTTCTCCCTCTCCTTCTGCCTCTCCCCCTGATCATACTCTCTCTCTCTCTGTCTCTGTATCTCTGTGTCTCAAATGAATAAATAAAATCTTAAAAAATAATAAAATTAAATAATAAAATTAAATTTAAAAAATAATATCATTTAAAGACATCAAATACTTAGGGGCAAATTTAACAAAGGATATGCAAAACTTGTACTGAAAACCACAAATTATTGCTGAGAAAAATAAAAGAATGGCTGAATAAATGGGCAAAAGTGGCAAACTCATGGAGGATTCTATGTTGTCAAAATATTCAAACTTATATTGTGATTTGACAAAATCTGAATCAAAATCCCAGCAGACTTTTGGAAGAGAAATTTATAAAGTGATTCTAAAATTTGTTAAATCATGAAGGTATAGACAACTAAAGAAGCATTTTTGAAGAACAAAGTTGGATGACTTATACTACCTAACTCTAGAATTTACAATAAAACTAGTATAATAAAGATAAGGAATTGTTGGCAAAAGGATAAGCGTGGACTAGAATAGAGAGTCTAGACTTGGACCCATACATAACCAAATGACTTTTTACAATGTGCCAAGGTAATCCAGTGAGGATAAAATAATCATTTAAATAGTATTAGAACAATTTCATATACACTCAGGAAAAAGTTAACCTTGACTCTTATTTAACATAAAATCCAGAAGTTAACTCAAATAGATTATAAATCAAAATGCAAAAAACATGGAGAAAATCTTCGTAACTTTGGGACAAAATCACAAAAACACAAACACTTAAAATTGATGAATTTACCCAAATTCTAAATGTTTGCTCTTCAAGTAAATATTAAAAAAATAAAAGGCAAGCCATAGTATATCTGATAAAGAACTTGCAACCAGAATACAAAAAATATATGAGAATATGTAAGGAATATTTACGGACACAGATCAATTTTTAAAGTTGAGCAAAATAGTTGAGCAGATACTTCACTAAAGACAGTATATGAGTAGCAAATAAGGACATGACAAATATATTTAACATTCTTAGTAATTAGAGAAGTGCAAAATCAAGCCATAATGAGATACCACTGCACACTCACTATAATAGCTAAAATTTAAGATTAACAATACCAAGTGTTGGAAAGGATGAGGAATATATCAGAATTCTCCAGAGGAACATAACCAATAGGTTACATGTAGATATATAGAAAGAGAAATTATTCATCACTGGCTCTCTAAATTATGGAGGATAAATTCCACAATCTGCTATCTGCAAACTGGAGGCCCAGCAAACCATAGTGTAGTTCTGGTCCTAGTTTGAAGGCCTAAGAACCAAGAGCACTGATATGTGAGGGCAGGAGAAAGTGGATGTCCCAGCTCAAACAGAGAGTAAATTTGCCCTTCCCCTTCCTCTTTCTATTCAGGCCCTCAAGGGATGATACCCACCAGCCTTGGTAAGGGTGATTTTCTTTACTCACTCTACTGATTCAAATGTTAATCTCTTCCAGAAACATTCTCACAGACATACCCCAAATAATAGTTTACCAGCTATCTGGGCATCCCTTAGCCCGATTAAGTTGACACATAAAATTAAGTACCACATGGAACACCTAAAACTCTCATATGTTGCTGGTGGAAATGAAAAATGCTATAGCTTCTTTAAAAATACGTTTGGCATGTATGGTGATTAACATAACATAATAAAAGAAAAGAAAAGAAAAAAAAATATGCTTGGTAATTTTTTATAGTTAAACCTACATTTAGCATTTAACTTAGAAACTCCACTACTAGAAATTTGAAGAAGAAAAATGAAAACATATGTCCACAGAAAGGCTTGCCAGATGTCCATTACCTAGTGAATGCATTTACAATAGTGGTATATCCATACAGTGGATTAGTCCCCAACTATATATACATAATAAACAAAAAAGGAATTAGTGTTACATATAACAATACAGGTATTGGAAGCATTATTCTAAATGGAAAATTCATACACAAAAGTCTACCTATTTTATGACACCACCTATATGACATTCTGTAACAGTCAGACTTGTCTCCCAAGCACCTTTCCAATCTTCACTAGGAAATGCACCAGTTTTCCTCTTAACCTTGCAAATTCTACTCCTTATTATTTATTTCACAAGCCTCCACCAAAGTGTATTAATCATTCATTCCATGCAACTTTTCCGAAGCTTCAGTTACAGGAATCACTTTGTTTTAGAGCGTTGTCTTCCTCTGTTCTCCCTAGTAAATGGGCATTCTTCAAGGACAAAGTCCCTATCACCTTTGTATTCCCAGTATTTGACAATGACTGATACATAATAAGACCTCAATACATGTTGAACAATACTTTCAGTTTTCTGTGTCCCAGATCTCCTTTTAACTAGCATTTCTATAATGAAAAATAATTTGACTACAATTAACTTATTTCTATTTTAATTTATTGGTATTGTCTAATTATATAAAGTAATCAAAAGAACCAGAGAATATCTTAGCTTAAGGATGTACACTAGAGTTTTATTATAACCAAATGTTATTTTTCATATAAAAATGCGGTTTTTAGTAGATTTTTTCTTTTGGTCATTTGATAGCAGAAATGAACAGCCTTGTCTTCCTCTCCTTCCTTCTTTCCTTCCTTTTTTTTTTCTTTGTCAGTGTCTCCAGCTAACGAAATGAAATGAAGTCACATTTAAATAGAGATGGGAGAGATATAGAAATCCATTTAGTGGACGCTGAGAAGATTCTACTGTATGATGAGGCTGTTGGTAATTATATTTTCACAGACACATGGCCACTGATATTTAAGCAAAATACACTGAGAGGAAATGCATATAGAAACATGGCATTTCATTCCCATTTTCAAGCAAATTCCAAATTCCAAAAGTCTCCAGAATAGACCAACATGAGTTCTCATTCATTTGTTAGGTTTGATTGCTCCTGAGAAAACAGTTAAGGATTTTTTTTTTTTAAGATATAAACATGTGTCTACCTATACAGACATAATTAAGAGAAGTGTGCATAGTTAAAATGACTTTTACAGCTTAATGAAAGATACCTTTATTTAAGGGCCTTAAGGTAGAAATACAATAAAATATAGAGCTAATGACAACATTTAAAATAACCAAGAGCAACAACAACAGCAAAAAAGGAAAAAAAAAAAAGACAAAGAAGATCAAATAAATATGCAAGCAATATTCACACACACACACACACACACACACAAACACACTTTCAGGGGACATCTCTTTAAAGGGGAATTTTAATACTAAATAGCACACATTTAACAAAATATCATTTTCATGGTGAGAATAAGGAAGGAGAGATCCTAAAATATGGCCTCTCCATAAGATTTGCTTTGCTAAAACTAGTCTCCATGCAATCCATTTGCAGAGAGTCTTGGACGGCAGTCTCATGGGAAAAATGGCAAGACCACTAAGAGGAAAAGAAGATGGACAATCCACCAACTCCAGCTCATCAGTTCAACATTGCTATCCTTTTTCCTGGATTCTCCTTGTTTTCAAAGACCTACTTCAGATCGCTCCTTTCTTCTTGCCCTACACACATCTAAAATATCATTGAATCTTTCTTCTATGCTCTATAATGGGCTAGTTTTATCTGTTTTGTATAACTCAGCTCAAAATCCCGGAATGCCAGTGTGGGACAACCTTGAATGGAAAGAAAGTCAGACAGAAAGCCTGTGATACTTAACAGCAAGAGTTAGACTTCATATTCCTCTAGGAAGTGGAAAGAACACATCCCCTACTTTATTCACCCAGCTTCCTCAGGGAAGAATCCTACAGAACACCAAAAATCAACACACTGGTGTTCTATAAGAAGGCTGAGGAGGGCAAAATAAACGCTAAACATAAATGATAGGAGAAACTCCAAAGGAGGTAGAAATACTGGCATGGATAATCACAGATATCCCTGCATGTCTTAGAACATTCTCTTCCTCCACCTTAACTTCCTACCAAAAAATATTTGTAGATGTGAAGAAATTTCAAAGTGGCCCTTTTGGGCCACCTTGAGATGTTTGTGTTCTTAAAAGATTTGAACTCCCAAGGCTTATGGAAGGAGTTTCTACTCTTGAGGTCTCTAAGTCTCCTGAGACCATTGTGTTAAGGGGATGGGGAGGCTTTTCCAAGGCACCTAGTTCCAGTGAATATAATCCGTACCTGAAAAGGAAAAGCTGGGGCTAACTACTTAGGATATACTCCACGAAAGATACAGAAGATGTTTGAATTCCTTTTTTATGCTGTTCCTGCTTATCAGGAGGCAAAATTTCAAGGCAAAAGTCATGTCTATAAATTAAGAAGATGATTTGGGGAGGAACATTTACCACATTCTTCTAAATTTTAAATGAGATAATACAGAGTGTGGCACATAAAGAATGCTAAAGAAATGGCTTTTGGTTTTCTATTAATGTCTACTCTCCATCATCCTGACTTCTCCTTTTTGTACATGCTGCCTTAAGCCACCCCCACCCCGCCGACACAAATGCCTGTTGCTATCACAAACCAATGTCAGAAAGACCCAACACTGGGTCTTTAGAGATAGTGGCTTCTACATTGCCCTTAATGTTGTGGATGTGAGATGTAGATCAGCTGCAGTTACATCTTAATAGAAATGGAGATTCAGAGCGCAGATTTAATAGCAAGTCAAGGAATGTCTATAAGAGCAACTCGCTAATTACATGTACGAAACACTATAATAGCATAGCATCTATCCGTCCAGGAAATGTTTCTTTATTTGCTGTTTGAAAGCGATGATTTCCATAGTTGACTTGTGTACAATTATTCCTTCAGTGACTTGAATGTCTGCTTAAAGTAGTTCAAGAGCTCAAAAGATTCTCTCTGATGTGACTATAAGGTAGGCATAGTACTTAGGATATTATAAAATTGCCTCCAGAATTCAGGTTAGCAAACATTTAACAAGTGCCCTACACAGTATCAGGTACCTGGGGGCTGAGAAAGTAAAGACAAATAGGACAAGGTTGAGTCCTCCCTCAAGGAGCTCAGTGAGACAAATAGGCAGATGACTTCAGTACCATGGGAAATTAAGTGTCATGATAGAGAAAGGGTACCTGCTCCAGCCATCCTGGGAGCAAGAGGCTGGAGAGATGATTGCATGTAGGAGGTAAAGTATAAAGAGAGACTTAGACAGTGAGGACCATGAGCCAAGCAGTGCAGTCTGGAGTGGAGTGCCTGGGATGAGAGCAGGGCAGAGAGTGGAAATCAGCAGGGTCAGGGAGTGAGTGTCAGGGCATAGAGAACCTTGCTTAGAACTCACACTAGGATAAGCAGGGAGCTGCTGAGAAGCTCATTCAGAGGAATGTCACAGTTAAACCTGCCTTTTAGATAAATGACCAGTAATTGATCTAAACAGATTTGGTTCTACAGTTAGGAGGTTATTGCAGTGGCCCAGACAAGGGATAATGAAGGCCAAATCTAGGATAGCAGCTGTAGGAGGAGAGAAGTTGGGTTAAAAACATACAAGAAGTAAGATCTACAATCCTGGGTTATACATCATACACGGAAGGTAAGGTAGAGAATGAGTCAGGTTCTTCACTTGAGTGAATAATGATACCAACAAACATGATGGGAATAGAAGATAATTCTCTTAAACAATGGCAGCCACATAGTACTGATGGGCCCTTCAGCATACTGATGAGGAGCATGAGCTTCTGAGCCAGAGGCTGGGTTCAAATTCTATCTCCATTTTTCAGAATTTAGATTAACTTGGGAAAGTGCCTGAATCTTTCTAGTTTTCTCATCTGTAGAAAGAAGATGATAATGATAGTATCAATTTATAAGACTATTATGAGGAATATATAAGTGGTTATATTTAATGTGCTTAGAATAGTTTCTGGGTTACAGCAAGAGACAACTATATACATATATGTGTGTATATATATGTATGTGTATATATATGTATATACACACATAGGTGTGTATATATATGATGATGAGTGGTACAGAACCCAAACAGCAGAAACACCAACACTCAAGAAATAGAGCGTAAGTGGAGCATGAGGTAGATCATGAAAGAGAAAAGAAAGAGACATAGTGTGGTATCAGAAAGCCCAAATGAGTAGTGAGCAAGTGTTAGATGCAGTTGAGAGATCAAGCAAAATGAAGACAATAAAGGATTTTTAAGGTAGCAGGTAGGTGTATGGTGAAATATAGCTTCTCATGCCCTTCTTCAGATGAGGCTCTACTGTGTTTGGAAACAAAAATGAGGACTACCTCTCTCTCAGATGTTGTCAGTTCCGCTTTGCCAAACCAATAAAAGGCGTAAGAGCGAACACAACTAAACTGGATCCCTACATCACTCCTCAGATCAGAATAAATCCCAGATGTGTCAAAGATAGATATGTAAAATACGAGGCCAAAATATACAAGAAACAAATTCATGAACATTTTGTAATCTAGGGGTAAAAAAAAGTACTATATTTAGACATGACAAAATATTCAGAACTATAGAGAAAATAATTTACAACTTCTCTATAGAAAAAAAAAACCATTACAAAACTAAAAAAAAAAAACAACCCACTATGATATAAGTATTTGTTAAGATTTATTGGTGCCCATAGTCTCTCAGGTTTTAGAGGGGAGGGGGGTGGGGGGACGGGTTAGCCGGTGATGGGTATTAAGGAAGGCACGTATTGCATGGAGCACTGTGTGTTGTATGCAAACAATAAATCATGGAACACTACATCAAAAACTAATGATGTACTGTATGGTGACTAACATAATATAATAAAATTAAACTAAATTAAATTTAAAAAAGATTTATTAGAGCAATTTGGGGCATCTGGGTGGCTCAGTCGGTTAAGCAGCGGCCTTCTGCTCAGTTCATGATCCTAGTGTTCTGGGATTGAGCCCCCATCGGGCTCCTTGCTTAGCGGGGAGTCTGCTTCTCCCTCTCCCTCTGCTGCTTCTCTCTCTCTATCAAACAAACAAATAAATAAATAAAATCTTTAAAAATTTTTAAAAATATATTTATTGGAGTAATCATAAGGCCAAGATCCCTAAAATGTGAAAAATTTAACAAATTTATCAGAGAAGTCCAATATCCTAGGAGAAAAATGGGCAACGGACATAAGTGATCAACTCACAAGAAATGAGAAACAAATAAATAATAAGTCTTTGAAAATATTCTCAATATACATGTCAATTAAATCCATGAAAAAATTCTATTTATCACCAGCCAGGTAGGCAAAGTTTAACAAGAACTGAATATCTTCTAATGTCAAGGTTATTAGAAAAATAATCACTAACATTCACTAGTATTATAGATTATTAAAACATTCTGGGGGCTAATTAGCAATAACTATTAAATTTTAAGTGCAAATATCAGTCAATCCCTCCTACAAAATACCTGGCCAGTACTCTTCAGAACTGTCAGGGTGATGGGAAACAAGTGAGGTTTGAAGATAGTCACAGCCTTAAATAAACAGGAAACATGATGACTGAATGAGATTATTCTGGATTGGATTCTGGAACAACCCAACGAAATGCATTAGTGAAAGCATCCTACTGAAATCTGGAGTCCAGTGAATAGTAATATGCCAATATTGGTTTCTTAGTTTTCATACCTAAACACAGTTTATGATATTATCATGATAGTGTAAGATGTTAATTTTATAGGAAACTGGGTGAGGGATGTATTATCTTCGCAACTTGTTTATAAATCTAAAATAATTTCAAAATAAAGTGTTTGTTAAAAAAAATTCATTTAACCTGCTGGTTAACTCCATTTTTGAGAAATGTATCCTATAGAAATAGCTTAACAAGTACGGGGGAAAAGGTATATAAGGATATTCATCACATAATTGTAATTGGAAAAGCCCAAATGCTGTACAAAAGGGGGTTTAATAATTAAGTGAGGTTATAACTATAAGATGGAATGTTATGTATCCATTAGAAAGGATGTTTACTAGACTTACAAATACTGGCCAGAAAGTTGTCTATAGTATATCCTTTAAAAAAAAAAAAAAAGGCCAAGTTGCTATACACAGATATAGATAGAGAGAGAGAGAGAAATAATATACATAGAAGAAATTTGGTGAAATATATAATTGGTTTTTGAGAGATAAGAAAATGGAGGACTTTACTTTCCATGTTTTTCGATTTCTATTTTTAAAAACTTTTCCCTTCAAATATTATTACTTTAGTTATTGGGATTGTACAGTAGATATGTTTCTTTTCAAATATTGTATTGTAATGAAAAGAATCATGGACAATTAACAATCAGAAAATAAAGAAAAGTTCTAGTCTTGCCGTTGGCTAGTTCTATGACATTGTGCATGTGGCTCAACTTATTTGGCCTCTATCTTCTCCCAGATAAACAGCAGGAAGTGGGATTTAATCACCTCCTAACATCTTTCTCAGACCTAAAATTCTATTAGTCGATGGTCTTGAAGATTGACTAATCCTTCAAGACTAAGATCTGTAGAAATTTGCATCAGCATCTCTGTTAGGAGGTAATACAAATCATCTTTAAGCTGATGGAGGAGGACCTATGGGGTAAAAAGTGGGATATATTAACTCATTTACTCAAGGAAGTTATGAAAGCAGTGTGGGACTCTTGTGTCCAACTCACAGTGAACACAGCTGGTTTGTTGGAAATACATCAGGCTACTTGGTACAGTCATCATTTAGAAACTGGTTTTGACCAAATTACTGGACAACATCAGCCCAAGAGACTATATATGCTCTTAGAGGTTAATGGACGTTTCAAAGGCACCATGATTTCAAACTTTCTTTAAACTCTTTTATGCACTTTAATGAGTTGCTCCCAGTCAACCCTGGGCGCACTCATTACTAAGAGAATTCAAACAGTCTTTCCATTCCTTACAATTATATATTTTTCTAAAATCTATTCAGTTATTGTAGGCAGTGTTGGTTTATCAATTACCTCTCCAAGCTGTCCATTATCTATTTTGAGAGTATAATTTGTTTCCCGCATAGAGTATGTGTTAACAGCATGATGCGTTTTACATTTGTAATTAATTTTGAACTGACAAAGAAGGTAGGAAAAATTCTCCCATAAATAAAAGTAATGAATGCAAGTATTTAAACAAAAGGTCCTAGTAATTTCCAGCAAATTAAAAAAAAAAAAAGAAAGAAAAAATCGCAATTTGCTCTATCTTTTAAACTAAAAATACCAAGATATCTTTTGTTCCTCCTTCATGATACTCTAGAGATTTTGAAATTCTAATACTAAAAAGGATAATAAATAGCAGGTAGGCACACTACATTGAAATTGGGAATGAGAAATAGTTTACTTCTCAATAGCATTAATAACATCAGTTTTACTGTACATGACTAATTGGCTAGTCCACACCAAGTTTTATCAAAAAATCGGTGTTGTAGACATAAATTCCTACCCATGATGGAACTACATATTTTGCTACTCATAGCACTTTTAAAATGATAGAGAGCTTGAAATTAAATTACACTAAATGCCTTTATATTTATTCGGCATTAAACCTTATTTTCCTTACTGTCGTTCTGCCAGCGTGATATCATCGGAGTTGAAGAGGGATGCTAATGCTATTTATATTACACTGCACTGTCCTCTAATTGACCTTGTTTGTGCAACGGAATGGCTGCTTTTCTCAAGCTGCCAGCCCTTTATTGCAGCATTTTGACCATGCGCTAGTGGCTCTTTGTGCTGCTGCTGAGTTCAAGAATCAATACTGCATTCCCCACAGCCAATAAAGGCAGCTGACAGCATGAATTAACTGAGTGTGGCCAGTTGCATGGAGGGCCATTGTCTTTAAGGAAAATCTGGATGTGATTACCAGCCTCCATCTCCGAGTGAAGGTTTTAATGCAAAGTGCGAGGTTGCTGTAATTTAATTTTGGCCTGCTGCTCTGACACACTCCCCTTCACCACTGCTTCATGGAATCTAAGCGATTAATGGCTGCAAACCAAAACACATACAGAGACAAAGGCAAATACTCACAGTCATACGATAGCGGTTTCATCTAACTTGGCCATTCTTTTCTGATAGTACTTGTATAACAGGCTCTATTTCTCCGTGCTGGGCCTTCTGCCATAGTAATAAGTCAAGTCCAAGTTAAAAATCCAACTTGTTATGATCGCTGTACCTAAACGAAGTTTTCATATGTGGCAGGGTTAAAAATCTGCATAAGGAATTCGCTGCCTTTGATTCAACTGTCAGAACTATGGAAAAATTGGTCTATGCTCCTCAACTTCCACCCATCGCAAGATTTCCATCCCCCCTGTTGCACTGAACCTATTTTCCCTTACAACGAAATCAAATGGATTCAATTCCATCTTTATCTTCTCCATAGACTTTATTGTCAACTACTTCCTCTTTCATAAAACATCCTCATCTCTGGGGTTCTGTTCCCTTTGATCCTGCCTTCACAGTGGGGGTGTTCCTCTCATTGTATCGTGGGCCACCTTCTCTTCTCACTTTCATGTGGGCCTTCCATGAAAGTCCTCATCCTTGTTCATGCCCACAAATACTTTTAATTTCCAAGTTCTGATTCCCAGATTATTGTCTGCACCCTACCCTTCCTCATAAATTTGGTTGTCCCATCTGTATTCTGAAGTCCTCATATCTCCACCTGAATGTGTCATCTCCTGTTGGGTTTTTCCAACATGACCATCAGTCACGTATGCAAAAACATGGACCTTATCTTTGAATCCTTTCTTTCCTTAGCCCCCTACCCCCAATCAGTTAGCAAGTTCTCCTACTCAAGTCCTTAATTTCTCAACCTAGCCACCCCCCTAATCTGACATTTCCCTTACCCCTCCTCCAGTCAGGCTCTCCAAGGTTTTCCTAACCACTCTCCCCGACCCTAGGCTGGTGCCTCTCCTCCCCCCCCCCCCCCCCCCCCCCCCCCCCCCCCCCCCCCCGCTGAAATCTCTACTCTGCAACTAATCTTATCTTCCCCCAAATCAAATCCGTTCACATTACTTCTCCACTTAAAACATTTCAAAGACTTCCCACTAAGACTTTATCTCTTCAGCTTCAAGTTTTACAGTGTTTTGTCTTTTGCTTCTCCCCAATGGCATCTCTTGTGGCTCTGCAGTTACTAAGTCAGTGATTTAAATACAAGGACACGGACCATGGCAGAGACTTAGTTTGAAACCAGAACAAAGGAAAACACCTATTAGACACTTGACTGCAATCATTATGCTCCATGGCTGTAGGTATTGCCTAAGCTTCTACAAGTGTGTTAGACAAAGGGAAAATCCACAGAATAACAAAGTGGGATTTATGTAAGCCTTTAAAAGGGGAAATGACATGTCATTTCTTGCTTTATCAAAAGACCTATATTTCTGAGAGAATTTGGGTATTGAAAACATCAGTTCTGTTTATAACAGGCAATGCTCTTGGTTGAAATTAATTCAAGCAGTTATTCAAGGGACAGTGTATTATATACAAACCATTTAACTTGAGCTTTAAAACGATTTTTCATGTCTGAGAATTATCAAGAAGATATCAGTTTGGATCAACACTTTCCATAAACTGGAATAAAACCTGTGGTTTCAAAGGCTTTTATTTTCAATGCAAACATTTGTGAGACTCTTAAAGGCACAGTATCTGATCTAGTCCTACCCAAAACTTTGTTGTTATCATTCATTTTTTCAGGAGAGTTTTATTCTACCTGCAATGTCCCCAAATCTCCTAACCATTAAAAAAACAACACATTAAAGTATATAATTCTTGCATCCCCCCTCTTCCAGAAAGGCTGAAATGAAGAAGCTGAATAGGCAGCCATGAAGCAAGAAATAGACATGTTGAGGAGAGCCTGGGTGGCTCAGTCAATGAAGCGCCCACCTTTATTTTTGCTGGGGTCATGATCTCAGGGTTGTGGGATCAAGCCCCACATAGGGCTCCACGCTTCATTCCAGCATGGAGTCTGCTTGAGATTCTCTCTCCCTCTGCCCCTCTAAATAAATAAGTAAGTAAGTAAGTAAGTAAGTAAATAAATAAATAAATAAATAAATAAATAAATAAATAAATAAGAAATAGGTGTGTTGAACTTCAGATCAGCCCGTGATGCTCTGCCCGGGATAGCTGAAGGAAAGATGTTTGTTGTTTCCTTACCCTTCTTCCTGTCAGCTTTCATCTTTCATATTATGCACTTCCCTGACCAGGGAATCGTTAAGAGTCTGTGGGGTGGCAGCTTAACACCATTTGATCCTGTGTGAGAGAACAAGGGGCAGATAAAAGGAAAGCATGAAGAACTCTCTGCCCTATTCCATGTCTCTCAAGGTTATAGCGTGGGAGGAGATGCAGAGTATCTCCACAGAGACAAAGTCACTGCTCTTTGCAGTATATGATGAGCTCTTGGGCAGTGGGAGGGGTGTTTTGTGTTACATAGATGCATTCACTCTGCCATTAGGAGAAGAGGAAACTTGGTCCAAGGAGCCCCAGGAGGAATGGACAAGTATACATCTCTTGCTCACCCTCCCTTATTATGTCAGGAGCTGCCTGGCATGGAAGCATGAATACCAGCTTTCTTGAAAAGAAAGTGGACACAAAGAAGGAGAGAATGCCCCACCCCCTCTATACTCAGGAAGGTACCCTTGTATAGCTGCTCCCACGGCTTCAAAGTGACTAATTAAACCCATTAAATATCTGTGCTCTTGATTTATTTTACCTAAAATGATTTTTCTGAGGAGCAAGATGATTTTTACCAAGTTTCCTTAATCAAAGGCATCATTCTCCAGGTTAGATCTGTCTAAAAATATATTTCATCGCATTTAGCATACTTTACACCTTCCTGAAATAACCCTACATTTTTAATGACGCTTGTGGTTGCCTGGCCTCTCGATCTGAGAGAAGAATGACAGCAGCCCAGTTCTTCAATGGCATGCAAGTCTGGATGGGGAGTGGGGGAGTGGAGAGCTATCCATCAAAGCCCTTGCTATGGGCATGTCCACCCAAATGGCTGTATGTATGTGAAAGCCTGAAAATATATTGGCTTTTGCTCTCTCTTTGGTAATGTGCAAAAGCCATGTTTACCTGTTATTCTCTTTTCTATTCCTCATTCTCAACCACAAGTTATGTTTCCGTGAATAAGAAAATGTGGCTGCTTTTGGTTTTTCCGTCCAAGTCTCTGGGTGAATTATCTGGCCAAAGCAAAAGGCCAGGGGGCCTTCTGGATGCTCTTGATGATATACGGGAAGGCTATATGGCATCAGCTGGGAAAACCGCAGTCAACATTGGAATAATCAAAAGTGACCTACATGCAATGTGGGACAGTCAAGAGGAGACACCAGGAAGCAGGTGGTCTATATGACAGAGGATCGATACTCCCGTAGCAGGGATAAAATAGATTCCAAATGGAAAATAAACTCGTGGAGAATAGGTACAAGAAGACCAGAGAAGGGGAGGGAAAATAAGCCAAGCCTGCAGGAAACAACACAACAAAGAGAATGTGAGGGTGAGTGTGTGGCCCACAGCTGATGTGATGATGAAAACTGAATGAGAAAAGGGAGAAGACAGTCAGTACGAATTCGCTTCCACAGCAAAGAAAGGGCTTAATGCGAGCCCTCAGAAGCTCGAGCTACCCAAATTAGCCAGGATCTTCTCCATTCTAATTTAACATGCTTACAAAAAAAGGTCATCATTTGTAAGAAATGTTGACAGCCTCAAAAACTTGGTTTTGTTTAGTGAGGCCTAGTTTTTAGTAAGGAAACAAGGACAACCCACATTTCATTTCCTTGAAAATATATTCCAATGAAAAGGGAGATGGATAGAGGTAAACCTAATTTGCATTATTTAGTTCAAAAGAAATGTTGCTTTGATGCCACTGTGTATATTTGCGGTGCTTCCTCGCTCTCTTGGGAGCCAGTGTGTATTAACATTCCATTCCTCTTTTTCATTATTGCTATCACATATATTAAAACATGCACGCGCACACATACACATGCAGTATTAGCTGATAAAGCCGTAGCGGCAACCTCCAATATGAGAACTTTCTCCAGAATTCAATCCCAAACATCAATAAAACTAAATACTCTGACAAATGTTAATGAAATTTCATTACATTAAAAAAAAAAAAAAACAGCATTGGAATTTCATGACTCTGTGTTCCCACCGTGGGTCGTGTGAATCTGCGCTTTTAGGGAGTCACACTCTTCTGCAGTCGGGCCTGAAGAATATTTCAAATCTCATTCAAATGGTGGAACGTTGCATTATCTACGGCATCATCTTGATTTCTTCCTTTTATTTTTTATAACCGAAACTCACGATGCATTATTGCTCCTACGCCAGGGGAGGAGTGGGGCATCTCATTTCCTGCCTGCTTGCTGACGCACAGGGAGGATTTTGCTTCCAACCCTGAAAGCCTATGTGGAAATCAGAAGTCAGGGACTGTGATCTTCCTAAAGAAACAGCTTTACAAAAATCTCAAGCTCTTCCTGCAATGCAGCAGATGTGCTGGTTGATGCCAAGCCCCGGCTAGCTCTCAAAAATGCTGACACAAAGCCTGAGACTCTGCAAGGAACCAAAGTGATGTTTACATAATGCTGTGAGGGTCCATGAGACGCCCTCCTTGGAGTGCCCTTCAAGTATGCCTTTTTCTTCCTGCGCCCTGCCTGGGGCTTCCACTGGTCTTGCCCTCCCTGTGTATCTGCGTACTTGGCCTGGGTTGGAAGCTCCCTGTGGGCAGCTCCGTGTGTGCCTCTCACCTCCGGCACAGAGCCTGGCACCCGGCAGGTGCTCCACAGTTATGTGCTGGATGCAAATATACAGAAAGTATAACTTCAAAGAAGGCTCCTAAAAGTTGAGTCACTTCCTGGATCTGGCAGGTAGCTCTACATTCCTAAAGGAAGATATGTCATTGAGGACAGCCGACTCTCCTTCTGCCTGGAAGGGAAGAAAAGCCCAATGTGCCCCCGAGGCAGATGGCATGCCTCTTCTTTCCCCTTTCTATGAAGTGGTTTCTCCACACAGCCTGCAGTGAGAGGCTGTCCAGTGCTGGTCTTTTGTTTCTGGGCTGGAATTCCTTTGCTCCTAAGGATGAATCTCAGCCGTGGTCTGAGCCACTTCCCTGTGTCTCACCCAACAAGTCAATGAGCTGCTGCTTCCCAAGTCCAAATCAGGGTTGTGCTTTTTCCTCTCGACCCTAGTATTTTCATTTGGGGTGAGTAATACGAAGTAGAGATACCTGGATTATGATAACTCCCCTTCAGCTCCAGCTCCAACTCCAAGCTAAACTCCATGCCTGATTTAAGGAAGAAAACAAACAAACAAACAAAAGGCCTGGAGAGACTGGAGAGATGGTGAGTCCCTCCAGCTACTGCCTTCTTCCCCAGTGCCCAGCCCTGCTGGCCACACCGCCCCCCTGCATTGTGACGGTGCGTGATTCATGGCTGTCTGCATTCGAGCGAGCAGGGCTTTTGCTGCAGTCTGCACATCTGCTGGATCCTCAGAAGAGCCCACGTTTTATCAAGTCTTTCCCTTAGGAAGATCACAAACCACTTTATGCACAATCATCTCTTCATCCAACCCTGTCACTTGGGAAGTGAAGACTACAGGGAGCCATAGATAAAGAGGCTGTAATAACTCTAACTAAAATTTGGCTGGGATGTTGAGGGTTACTCTGTCCTCCAACAGAATGTGCCATATGTTCTTCTGTAAGCACAAGTGACTGAATCTTTGAATTTATTCTTTATCTGAAAGATAGTTAAAATGAGTTGTCAAACACTCCAGTTTGGGACCATATTCAAGACTCTTTTTTTTTTTCCCCCAAATGGCTCTTTGGGTAATTAGGACATTTATATATATATATATATATATTATATATATATATATTATATATATATATATAATATATATATATATATAATATATATATATATATATAATACTTAAAAGCTCTTTAGTCTATTTGTCTATTTAATAATTTTCAAATTTGACTGTCAGAGCCAATCCAGGGAGATATGTAATATAGAAATGGCTTCCATATTATTAAACCATGCATTGATTTCTCCAGCACATTTAGATAAGATAAAGATCTTAGTCCGGGCTGAGTGGACAATGATAGCAGCCCTCCCCACCACACACCGACACTCGTGCATATATGCGGATGTGCGCACACCTATGTATGCACACACGCACACACACACACACACGCACTTTTATCTTTCTGAGAACTTTTACCACCTCTTCCTTTAGGCCACAGGATCCATAAAAGTGAGAATTAAAGTTCTTTGTGGTTTAATAAGGAGTTAAATGAAAAGAATCAGAGTTTTCCTTTTGCTCAAACCCCAACCTCTATTTGCTCATCCTATATGAGTTTCAAATGACCCCACTTCCCTAAGACTTAATTATGTTATCTCATTCTCCGTGAACCCCCTGTGAGGACCTCGCTGTGGGGACTCGAAGACTTTGTGGGAAGTGTCAAACGTGTTTTATAGGGAAAACTATATTTTACTCTTTTGAGGCTAGCAAAGATAGAAAGGAGTGCTTCTCTGTGTCGTTTTAATGTATGAACCTAGAGATAATTCACTTAGCCAAATAAAGGAGCTTTTCTGATTTGATTTCTGTGCATGTTTGATGTTCACTTGAACCTACCCACCTGCTGCTGTGTATGAATGGGTAACTGGAAAAACTTTTTCTGTCCCTTAATTTGTCGAATTCCAACCTGAAAAAAAATAAATATTCTAAGGAAATTTTTGGATGATATCTGTTTATCTCTCCTCTTTAAATAGAGACCAACAAAAGACAGCACATACAAGGGACTTGCAAAATAAAAATGTGGCTTTATAACAAGTTATTCACAGTCTAACAAAATTCATCCCAGGTGAAAGCTGTTCTTCGGAGAAGTGGGTGATTTCACTGATGCCCTGAACTCAAATTGTATGAAAACATTCGGGCTCTTTGTCTAGCCACCTGAGCTGCCTTTTGGATTCTGCAAAATTCACTTTTTCTTTACTCCTAAAATATCATTTATTTTCTTCATTTAGATACTTAAAGGGAAAAAAGAAACAGATAAAAATAAAAATTACTGAAGAGGGAACATAACAAATCATCCCCTCAACAGTGGTGGTTGGGGAGTGCAGCCTTTCACAACCACTACCTTTTCATTGTCTGAGTGAAAAACAAAAACAAAAATAAACTGGAGACATTTACCCTTGAAAGCCGCACAGTGATTTGTCTTCTGAGAATTATCAAAGTGATTTTGTGTTCTCAGAAGTATCAAACCATACTTGGTAGGAAAAACCATAACTACTAACCTATGGTAGGAAAAACCGTAACTATTAACCTATTAATAATGTTATCTTAAAAAGTGAAGTAGAGACAACTAAGGAGAGAGTTTTTCTAAAAATGTAAGCGTAGGAAAAGTAGGAGACTCAAAATGACCTGTCAATCTTAGAGCATGATTTTTGAAATAATCACTTAGTCACCTCGATCTCTAGAGTTCTGCTTTTTTAATGCTAAATGTATTATCTATTTTCACTTAATCTTCCTTTTTCATAAGGTTTAAAAGATAAATTTTCTGACATAAAATTGCTGAATTAGACAAATGCCATTTGTTTGATTAATGTCTCTCATAAGCAAGAATTGCATGACCTCTGCATGTTTCTGTCAGGTGTCATTTGGGCTACATTTAAATTTGAGCAGGATCAAGAAAGGATTGATTTCACTGTGTTGATGTTCCTTTCTTGTTTGCAGAGAATTAGCATGAAAAATATTTCATATATATAAAATGCCATGATAAAAGAAGAGAGAAGGAACACAGTCAACTCAGAGCATATTTTATTTCAAAAATAGGAAAGAATAAATTTGAAATAAGTTCCCCAAGACTTGTAAGTAGCTTTCATTCACTGTGGCATCTACTGACTTGCATTTAGTTATCATATTTTTATTACTATGTGACCCATATTAAACCAATTTAGGTTTGGGGATGGATGAGCTGATCAGTTAGATTAGCACAAATACTATTTCCCTAATGTAATGTTTTTAATCACTTTTTCATTTAAATGGCTGTAGTTGATATTATAAGTATAATCTCTCCTTTACCAGTTAGGAATGTACTTAGCTGCAAGTAACGAAGTACTGAAATACTCAAACAAAATAGTGTTGAGTTTTTCCCACAAACAAAACAACAACAACAACAACATCAACAAAAAGTCGAAAGGCAGGCTGTTTCTGATGTGTGTTCAACAGCTCCATGATGGCCGGCCGGACATTTCTGTCCTTTTACAGTTAAGATGGCTGCACATCTGCACTCAAAACAGGAATAGAGGTGAAAAGTCATACCAACTCTGTTCTTTTTTATAAGAAAAGGAAAACCCTCCCAGAAACAATCTGAACAGACTTCTTCTTAGATTCCATTGGCAGAACTGACTCTCATGGCTGCCCCTTATGCCGTGGACACTGGGACAGCAAGGAAGATGATGGTTGTGATTGACTTTGACCAATTACAGTTTACCTCAGATTCAGGGAGGCAAAATACATCACCATTCTGAAAAAATGTGGAGGAAAGGAAGAAAGGAGAATGGATGTTAAGCAGGCGATGACACTGTCCATCCTATATCCATAAATATTTATCCGTGGTTCTCTTGCTTATTGCCAAAATATGCCACCTGTTATGTGAGCTTCAGTCTTCAAACTCAAAGTCCTTGTCACATTGCAACAGTCAATCATATCATCTTGGTATGGAAAGAAGCATACTTCATACTGATTTCCACAGTGTCCTTAATCTCTCTCATTAGAACTGATGTTACATGACAGTAGAACTTAACTGAAGTACAAATAAAATTTTTTATTTCCCTACCATCATTGAAAAAGGGTCTCACATGGGCACATCCATGTTTTCACATCCATTTTCTCCACATTTGCTCTCTCAGGCAGCAAGGATCAGGTTGTTTGGTTCATTGTATGGCACCTAGACCCTCACCAATGGTTATTGACAGAGCTTAATGAAAAGTTCACAAACACTGGCAGAAGACAGACCTGGGCTTGCATCCAAGTTTTTTCACTTGCTTTCCACCCGACCTTAAGTAAGTTACCTACTCTCTTTGGACCTCATTTTCCTCACCCGTACCTGAGCATAACCATTCCTAGGTCATCAGCAGCCACAGGACGGGATGGGTTATGTAGACAAATGTAGAGGACACATCCTGATGTGCTTCTCTCTCTCTCCCTTAAAAGTGAAGCCTAACATGAGAGCCAACCCAGTGCTAAGGAAAAAAAACCCTTAAGGTTTCAGTACGGGTTTTTAATCTTGTCCTTAAGTGCACACAGAAAATCTTTCAGTCAGTCCTGGTTAGTAGAAAACAGACTACAATTCATAAGGGTTGGAGTATGGAGGCTGATGAAGACAGATATCCAGGTTTCCAGGAATGAAGGAGAACTGAGCTGCTCTAGGACAGTGAGTAGGTTCTAGAGTTGCAGTCGTCTGTCAAGGCTTGCTTAAAATCTCTTTCCTGACATCTTCAACCCTCATTAAATAAGTTGCTCTTCCCCTGTCAAACCTATTTCTTTCTCTCAGTTTATTTTATATTCAATCTAACTCATCAGTTTTATAATTATTTCATGTATGTTATCTGCCCTCTGATCTGTAAAAATATGATGATAATAATAATACCTTTTTCAGTGGAATTATGTAGGGATTAAATGAGATACTGTAAGTGAAAGGGCCTAGCACAATGCCTGACTCATGTTCAGTCCTTGAGATATAGTCATTGTGTGTGTGTGTTCATCTGTGTGTGTCTATGCGTACTTTCTAACTACTTACTCATCAGAACTTTACAAAGTAATTTTCATCATTCTTGGAATAGTTTTGGGGTTTCCATAAATTTCCAACTTTCTCCGTTTTATTCATTGTAGTCTTTCGGAAATCTTCCCGAGGGATAGAAGGTACAAACAGATGCTCTGCCTACACTGAATAAACATTTCCAAGCCATTACATTTATATGAAAAGTCCTTTCTCATCTAATCTGTAAAATTTCGTCTACAGCAAAGATTGCTAAAGTTCCATCGATGCGGAATGGACTTGATGTGACTTTTGTCGGGAAATACTCCCTAAAAACAGCAAAAGCCACTTCTCTAAAGGAAAGTTTTGATGAAGAGGCTCGCAGGGCCCAAACTGACTCTCCTATTAAAAAACTAACACCCTGCATGCACCAGTAATTCCTTCCCAAACATTAATTTTATGATGGGTAGACACAGCCTTAATGGAAGTTAAAACTGTATTTGAGGGATTGTTTGTGAAAATTGGAGGCACATTAGGCATGAATCTCATTTATGTAAAACTAGAGAGAGCAGCCATGCTACTTACAAAGCATTAGAACAAAATCCTTGTCATAAATAAAATAAAAAGTCAGACGTAGTGTTTTATAGCTAAATTGCTTATGCTGATTTGGGTACCTTTCCTTTCCTGGCCCCCAAACTATTTAAGTAATAAAGTTCTAATTGCTATATGTACCAATTAAGAGTCCTTGGCAAACTGTTTGCAAGTGAATAATAAATGATTCAAACCTATAAATAAAATGAAAATATGCTAAAATAGTAATGATAGACTGTACATACAAATGAGCACACTGGGGGCTTCCCTGCAGGAGAAAAGAAAAGCCTCCCTCTTGTCAGCATTGCCATTTTTTTTATATAGCAAGGGAAAAGGCAACGTTAGCAAACAAAAATTGCCTTTCACTTTGCCAACGAGATAAATAGAATGAAATTTCAGTGAAAATGACTGGAAAATGTACATGATTGATGCTAAATTTGCAAAAATTCCAAAGATATGGGTACAGTTTGTCATCAAAAATGATGTAGAAATCTTTTTGTTTTGTCAGAAAAATTATGCAAAGAAAAAATTGCCAATTTTCCTCCTCCAGCTCTTGTCCTTGCTTCTTCTAGAATCTGTTTGCTTTTTGAAGAAAAGAGACAGGAATATTTTTACTTTAAAACCTTTTATTTTGCTAATCACTAAGAATGTGTGGCAGACATGTTTCCGTGGGAGCTTTCATGAAGATAATGGGCCTGCATCTGTCCCTCAGAGCATTGGAGGAGGACCAAAGGAGGAGCCGTACATGAAAGCCCTTTGCAAACTTCAAAATGCCCCCAAAATGTTCATTTTCCTTATTAGCTAAATGCCGACTTAGATACATTTAAATACTGTTTGTGGAAAAGAAAATGAGATTCTAAACTCTAAATCAAAGGGAAATTAGATAGCCTTAAAAGTGGGGATGGGAGATAAGGAAAAAATAAAACACGCTTTTACTAACATTTAGAGATCAGGCCTATACTCAATCCTTATCTTTTATAGCAAGAGCAACTCACTTCCCCCCCGCCCCCGACAGACCAGTAAAGCAGACACTCGTATATCTGAGTCTTCTCTGAAAGTCCAGCCCTTATAACAGAGGAGGTTCATAAACACATATTCAATGAATGAATGAATGAATGGTCACTGATGAACTAGGTACAGAGTTCTTTTTTTTTTTTACTTGCAATAGTTTATTTAATCTTTATGTTAAACATATGAAATAGGCTTATCCTCAATTTTTGATAAGAAAACTGAAACTTGGAAAGGTACTCGTCGTGCTATGGGTACTGTTGTAAGCATTTCACATAACTATATTGTTTAAACTTTGTTGCAATCCTATGGGGTGAGCTCTATTATCCCCATTTAAAGATAAGAAAACTGATACAGAAAGAAGTAAAAATACTTGCCCAACCAAGGGACTCCCACTAAGCAGGATTCTGATCCTAGATGTCTGACCCCAGAGACATACTCTTGTTTTTTAAAGATTTATTTATTTATTTTAGGGAGAGAGAGACAGGGAGAGAGAGCGTGAACAGCAGGAAGGGCAGAGGGAGAGGGAGAGAGAATCTCAAACAGACTCCTGGTTGAGTGCTGAGCCCCACACGGGGCTCGATCTCATGACACTGAGATCATGACCTGAACTGGAACCAAGAGTCCACCACTTAACTGACTCTGCCACCCAGGCGCCAAGCCTCCCCCCTACTCCCCGCCCCCCCCGCAGAGATACACTTTCAACGTGACTATTATTCTGCCTTGCCTGCTGAGGGCATGCAGTAAGAATGTGGTATGGACCAGATTTTGTATCCAACTCTGCTTGACTCCAAAACTCCAAAATGATCTCTTTCCATTCCATATATGGAAGAATATTTTCAAAGTTGCCAAAACAGGAGGTTGGAGCAAAAAAGAGTTGGAGGATTGGGAAAATCTTGGTAGGAAAAAACTGAAATTGATTTTGGCGGTTTTGCTGAAGGTGCTCAGGAGCCAAAGAGGAAGGAAGCACTGACATGAAGGCAACTCACCAGACCCAGGAGAGACTCTGAATTCCATCACTTGTAAGTGGGTGACATTGAACATCTTCATTCAATAGACCTAAGATTCAGTTCCTCAAATGAGAAAACCAAACAAAGTAGTAAAACAGATGCTATGCAACTCAGTTTTTTGCCAGTGTAACTAGACATATGAACTTAGAAAGTGTCACTGTTAGAGTGGCAGTATGGTTTCACTCTTTTATAGGAACTATTGGCCAAATTTGGACAGAAATAAATTATGTCTTGTTTGGTGGGAAGGAGCATGTGATGTTCAATTTTGTTTCATTTGAAGGTTCTTCTGAAAATCAGCTACACTCTACAGTTAGACCATAGGGTCATCCTCTTATTTTTTTTTTTTTAAATAAATACAGACTGCTCTAGAGTAAAGGTCATTAAAAATTCAATCTTTTGGTTTCTCAATCAGATACAAGGAATTACTTAAAGAAATAAGGGATTATAACAATGAGGCGATTTCAGAAACATGTTTAATCCAATCTTGTGTCTTTTCTCTAAATGTATTTGAGCTGGTTCAACCTATGAATCCTTTCAATCAACTAGAGTCTACTGAATACTCACCGTATAACAATAACACTTACTGAACAATGCTATGTGTCATGTACAGTGCTAAACTTAATTTGGATTAACTCATTAAATCTACATAATAACCCTCAGGAAGGGTGCTTTTATTACTACCATTTCACACATAAAGAGACTGGAACACAAAGAGGTTAAGGGACTATCCAAGAACACAGAAGTCATAAGTAGTCAGGCCAAGCTTAAAACCAGGTGTGTATAACTCCAGAGCCCATGAGACTAATTCCAAGCCATAGGGAAACTGTATCTGGGGCTATATTAATTTGTAAAAATTCATTATTTAGATATAATATTAAGTTTACAGAAAACTTGGAAGAATATGAATAGTACAAAGAACACCATTATACCATGTATATGATTCATCTATTAAAATTTTACTCAATTTCTTTGTCATTTGCACAATTTCTTTGTCATTTGCCCAAGGAAGAAATAAAGAAAGAAAGGAAGGAAGAAGGAAAGAAAGATGGATAAATAGATAGATGATAGAAGACATATTGATAGATCAGTAGATCCATTGATCTATAGACTGAGCAAGATAGATACAATAGATAAGGAGATGGGTAAGTAGGTAGATGGATAGACGGGTGGGTGGATGGATGGATATAAATTTATAGATATATATATCATTTTTTTCCTGACTCTAGAGAATGAACAGCATACGTTAGGGCCCATTATCCCCATATACTTCAGTGTCTAATTCTTAAGAAGAGGATATTTTCTCACATAAACTACAGTACAGTTATGAACCTCAGTAAAATTAACATTGATAGGATACTATTTTCTAATCTACTGTCTGTACTCCAATTTTGTCAAGTGACCCAATAATGTCCTTCAAGAGCATTTTTCCCCCTCCCGTGCAAAGTTCAGTCTAGAGTCAAGTAATGCATTTTATTATTATGTCTCTTTAGCCTACTTTAATCTAAAACATTTCCACAACCTTTCTTTGTCTTTTATGACATTGACAAGTTTGAAGGAAACTCCTTTTTTTTTTACATTGAGATATTCTTCATTTTGGGTTTACGTGATGTTTCCTTATGATTAAATCCAGCTAATGCATTCCAGGTTGGATAATACATAAGTGATGTTGTGTCCTCCTCAAGTTATCACATCTGGAGGCACATCATGTCCATCTGTCCTTCCCTGTTGTTAATTTGGATCACCCAGTCAAGGTTTGTCTGATTTCACCATTATATATTGCTACTATGCAGTTGCTTATTATATAGAAATTAAATTGTATATAAATATATATATAAATAATACTCAGTATAGAGCTATAATATAGTTATTATTATGTTGGTACTGTTTTTCCTCTTACAACTACAAGCAGTCTGTGTGGAGATACTTAATACCATACAAATATCTTGCTTCATCAAAATTTCCCTCTGGATTAATGACTCTTGTCTGATCCAATCTTTAGCAAGATGGGTGCAAAATAGTGATTTTCTAACTCCAGCACTTCCTCCATTTTTATGAGTAGGCACTTGAGATTCTACTGTAAGAACCCTGCCTTTTCCTCCATTTGTTTATTTTTTTGACGTGAACTTACAATTTTTTTTTCATTTTTCAATGGCTTATTACTGCACTAATTGTTTTTGTGCTCAGATTGCCTAAGATGTGGTTAGTAGGGGTCACTTAGAGTTGTTCCCATGTCCTTGTAATATGTCCCACCAGTTTATTTATTTGGAGCAGGGGGTGGGCACTTTCTTATTTTCTAGATAACAAGATAGTCCCAATTCATCCTGTAGTTACTGTGCCCCAGCCCTGAAATCAGCCATTTCTTCAAGGAATCTTAATTGCTTTTCATAGGGAATAGTACAAGGCACAAGACACTAGTATGATAGGATTTTTTGTTTAATCTTTTATCATTCCTTCAGGTAGAATTTCTAAAAAATGTTTAAAACTCTCAGGCATCTTCCACTAGTTAGACCATGAACTCTCTCACATATGTGGGACTTTCATCAGGTCTTGAAGGAGTCCTAGGTAGATAATGGAGAAAAAAAAAAAAAAAAAGGGAATGAAGAGCGTTCTCAGTTCCATTCCTAAAATTTTCAAGTGGGAAATCCTCAACCCTGCACATCAAGAAATTATTTTTTAGAACTCTTAAGCCAAATGTATTGTGAAGAAATTTCAAAAATTTTCAGTGGAAACTAGTTTTACAAGATCCTCTTTGAAAAAGGCACTGTGGTCAAGTTTAGGCAATGACGCTTACCAATGTCCCCGCCCCACATAAATGAGCAGTACATATTAGTAAGTTAAAGACTCTGTTAAGTCCTGCATTAGAGACAACTGGTTAACATTAACCCAGTATTGCCACATTCACTCGAGACCCCCAGTAACACCCGTTATCATCATTCAAAGCATTGTCTGAGAATGTTAATTTGCATATTTGAAGTGGATATTGAGTAGCCTTTAAGGTCTGTCCTCTTCTCCTCCACAGCCCTCTCTATAGCTCTTAGGAATTGCTTTGCAACCAGTTATTTGCTTATCAAACTGTTCCATTTGACAAAAAGGTCCTAGAGGACAGAAATTTGTTGTTTTCAACATTTGCCATTTCTGCTACAGTACCTGGTACTTAACAGGCATTCGAAAAGTGTTAAATTGAAGCATTGAATTGCCTGAGAGATACTAAATTTACTTGAAATTTTATCTTAGCTCGGAAGCTGCTCTTCCCTCACCTCTATCGCCATTCAGTGAACTATTTTGAAATTAATTTTACCTGGAAACCATAACACTTAGTCTCCTTTATCTTAGAATAGATGCCCCGTTGAAAAACAGAGCAAAGCGTAAGTTGAGAGTTCTTGAGTTGCTTGGAGCAGTGAGGTTTTAAGGGGTGTGGCCCCCACCTGCTTCTTACCCGTGACTGAGTTGAGCCCAAGTGCAAAACAATGTGTCCGTCACTTCAGTCTTCTCATCCCTCTTCCCGGTGCTGGAAGTTTCGTGGTAAATAAGTTACCCCCTTCTCTCCTGGAGCTAGTATTCTAGTGGGTGAAGACAAATGAAAACAAAGTGAGCAAATAAGCAAACAAGAAAACTCCCAGAGCCTTAAAGCATTTTGAAGACAATAAAACAACGTAATAAGATAGAGGGTAAGCGAGTGGGGTTAAAACTTCAAGGAGAAGAAGTCAACCCTACGAAAACCTGGGAGCTGAGAATCTTAGGAAGAGGGGCTGGCTCAGCAAGTGCAAATGCCTTGAGGCAGGAAGGGGGTGTGGAGGCCTGAGCACCAGAAGTGGCCCGGTGACAACGAGGCATGGGCATCACGTGACATTCCCCGGCTGTGGCTGGAGACTCTTAGCATCTTCTGAAGGAGGAGTGCAGGAAGGAGGAGGGAGGAAATGATAAAGAAAGGTCTGAGAGCTGTGAAGAACAGCAATAAAAAAAGGAAGTACGGTTTTAAAGTTAAGCGATGGATGATAATGTACCGAAACTAAGTGAGCAACACGATCGGAAAAGAGTACTGCTGCCTTAGCGGCTTATACCTCCAATCTCCTCGCTTCCTCTCCTTTGGCTTTTCCCTTTGTCTTCCGCCGTCAATGCCTTATCTTCTGTGTGTCTCCCCCAGGCCCCCTCCTGGCTGATCAGGTCTCTCTCTTCTATTTTTGCTCTCCCTCTTCTCCCTTCACCTTTGCTTATGTCTCTTGTGGGTCCTAGCTTCCCCCTCAGCTCGCGTTTCTCATTCATACTAATTTATTTGACAAACCTTCACCAAATCACTTCTATAGCCAGTCACTCTCCTTAGTACCTAGAGGAGAGACTAAGATGAATTAGCTCTAGTCCTCCTTGACCTCAAGGAACTTGTGGGCTTCTAGGGGAGGCGGATGAACACATTATTCCAATGCAGTGTGTGCTATATAAAGGAATAGACACGTAGATGGCCCTTCACTGCCATAGTCCTTCTCTGCCTCAAGCAGTCATAATATAGCAAGAGTCTCCTGACATTCCTGCTTTTAGCTCTCTGCCCTAAAATCTATTTCACATGCTGCCTTAAAATTAATCTCCCTGAAACACTGCTCTTGTGAATTTTGTAGTAAGACAGAAATGGGTTCAAAATATGTCCCCACAAATAGAAACTTAAGTGTCTTGTGGGATCCTGCATAAGATCCTGGGACAGAAAAAGAAGAAGGATATCAGTGAAGAAACTGATGAAAGTCAAAAAGGTCCACTTAACCCATGTTAATTTCCTGGTTGATAATTGTAGTATGGTGAAGTAATGCCAGGAGAAGCAAGATGAGAGGTCTGTGGGAACTCTATGATTTTTGCAACTCTCCTGTAAGCCTAATACTTATTTAAAATATTAGTTAAATATTAGTTAACATTAGCTAGCTAATACTAGTGAATATTAGGGGGTTTTTTTTTAGAAGAAAGAATGCACATCATTGAAAATGTTCAGGGACAGGAAAAAAAAAATAGAGTATTTCTAGTGACTTTGTCTTAATAGCCACTAGATGATGACCACAAAAGTCAGGGCATGCTGCCTCTGACCAAGAGAGGGGAAACATGATCAGAGAGGAGCCATGTCCTCTGCCTGATTGTGCCCACATGTGTATTTGTTTCATGATAATTCTTAAATTGTGCATATACATTCTAATATCCTTCTGAATGAGTATTGGGCCTGATAGTATTAAGTAAATACACAAATTATGTATCATTCAAAAATAAATATATGCTCCAACACTAGCAAGCTGGGCAAATTACTTTGTCACTCAACTGGTTGTCATAAGGATTCAATGAAATAATGTATAAAACACTTAACATGAGCTTGGCCAATAATAAATGCTAGCTTGCATTGCATATAGAGATATATATTTTATTTTATTGCACAATAGTAACAAAACTAACCATAAAGAGAGAAGAAATGATCATCTCAAACCAGAAGTAAACCACTTTATTATCATCATTATTACTGTTATTGTTATTATGGTGTTAAAGTAATAATAGCTAAGAATTATTGAACTAATACTATGCTTCAGAAGCTTCAGAACTAGAGCTAGTTCTAAGGGGTCCCAGGAATCGGGATGTTTAATTTTGTAAGTGATTCTCCACATTTTCAAGTGATCAGTGGATCGCACTTGGAGAAAACAGAGCTCTGGCAGTGAATTGTGTAAGACTGTTGAATCACAGACCTGTACCTCTGAAACAAATAATACATTATAAGTTAAAAAAAAAAAAAAAGAAGAAGAAGAAGATAGTAGGAAGGGAAAAATGAAGGGAGTGAAGTTGGAGGGGGAGACGAACCATGAGAGACTATGGACTCTGAAAAACAAACTGAGGGTTCTAGAGGGGAGGGGGGTGGGGCGATGGGTTAGCCTGGTGATGGGTATTAAAGAGGGCACATATTGAATGGAGCACAGGGTGTTATAGGCAAAGAATGAATCATGGAACATTACATCAAAAAAACTAATGATGTAATGTATGGTGATTAACATAACATAATAAAAGAAAAGAAATGAAAGAAAACAGAGCTCTGGCAGCACTATCCCATAGAAATAGTATGCAAGGGTTTTAACATGTAGGTTTTATTATTATTCAAGTATGGCAAGGCCAACAAATCAGAAAATTATTGCCATTGAATCACAGATCCCAAGAAGATGGGGCATGCCATTCCATGGGGGGGCGGGCACATGGGGAAGTACCAAGGTCAGTCAGGCGGCCAGGAGAAGGGGGCAAAATGTGGGCAAGAGCCCTTATTGTGGTTTGCACAGGGAGTAGGAGAAGCAGGGTAGGCAGTCTTAAATTCGGCTAATTTGAACAATTTCCATGGGCTCTGGGGCATAGGGTCTTTCCCTAGTTGTCTGGTACCTGGTCTTAGGATGATTAGGGCAGGTGAATAGTGGCTTGGAGTATGAGAGCCCAGTAAAGAAAGTGGCTGGGGATATGGGCTCTGGGTTGGTTGCTTTGCTTATGGAAGGTGCTCTCATACTGCTATCTCTAGAAATTGGCTAGTCCTGGAAGATGCAGTCTCTTTAGAGTTAACAAGGTGCAGATGTCAAGCATCAAAAACAGAAACTAGAAATTGTGATTATTAAAGCGAGCCATAGATGTAATTTTAAATTTCCTAGTAGCCATTTTTAAAGAGAAAAAAAAAAAGGATCTTAAATACTATCATTTCAACATGTAAGTGATACAAAAACTATTAATGATATTTTATGGGGTTTTTTTAAAGATTTTATTTATTTGACAGAGAGAGACACAGCGAGAGAGGGAACACAAGCAGGGGGAGTGGAAGAGGGAGAAGCAGGCTACCCGCGGAGCAGGGAGCCCGATGCGGGACTCCATCCCAGGACCCTGGGACCATGACCTGAGGCAAAGGCAGATGCTTAACGACTGAGCCACCCAGGCACCCCTGATATTTTGTTTTTAACATTAAATCTTAAAATCCAGTATATATGCTGTACTTAAAGCATGTGATTTTGACTAGATGCATTTGAAGTGCTCAATAGCCACACGTGGTTAGTGGATACTCTGTTGGAGAGTGCAGCACTAGAGAGCCACAGAAGAATTCATTGAGGTTGATGGAGACTTAAGAGAATCTCTGAGTATCTGTTTGGTGGCGGCAGCCATGTGATTCATTAAAGTGGTCTCTATCTTCTGACCCCCGACCCCGCCTCAGCATATTATCAACACTGCTCTTGTCTTTTGCTAGTCCACTCCCCTGTCCTCCCCCTCATTACCACATCCCCCATCACTGCTGTCACCTCCTCATTCCCTGTCTCTCCCTATTAGTCATCTGTCCTGGGCTAGACAAAGGAAAAATACTACTATTGCTTTTTTCAGGTTGCTATCATATCAATCTCTGCTCCTAGGGAAGGGGCTGGGAGAGATCTTGGTGGAGAGAAGGATGTCAGAAGAATTTCCAAGCAGGCTTAAGGTGCGAAAAAATAAAAATAAAGGAAAGGTAACCATGGGCCCTGTATTAGCTGCTATAAACACAAACAACAACGCTTACCCAACCATAAAACTTCTTACTTGGTGATTTGGATAGAAAGAAAATGGGGTGGGAGAAGTTGTTTTGTTATTTAAATCTATACATCAGTTAAATGATCACAATAGAAAAAAACTGAAAGATAGCAATCTGTATTATTTTAAAGGGTAAACATTTTTAAAAACAAACAAACAAGTAGCTTGCTGGTCTAAAAAAACCCATAACTTTATCATCATGTCTGCTTTTTATTTTGATGAGATACTTTCCCCCATGATCATTTGGAAGTTTAATCAGCTCTCTTGGGAAAATCTAATACAATTCAACCAGTTTTAATGCCCAAATAAGCAAGGTGCACACAGCATTTCCCAACCTAGACACCATATGACAAACTAACTTCTCCTAGACAATATTCCCTTGGTTCCAAGCTCACTCATCCTTGATCTCTATTTTTAAGGTGTAAATCTGGCACCCAGGAAAGTGAGAAATATGTAGCTTTGTCCTGAGCCAGGAATCCTGTGAATATGTCTCAGGCAAGATAATCTACAGAGCTCAGAACACGCCCTGCGACCTGAGAGATGCCCCTGTCTTCGCCGTTTCCTATAAATAGTGGTTGACTACTGAACTTCACAGAAAATGTCAGCTCCAGCGACATTTTCCAGGACTAAGAATTTAGGTCTACCTGAATTTCTTCTTGAAGTTTTATAAAAGATTACTTAAAATAAGGCTACGCATGATAATGGACACTATAACTTCGGCTAGCGTGTGGCAACAGAAAAAAAACATCTTGTTAACATTGTTATTTTCAATCAAGTTACTCCTCATGAACCCTTCTGGCAAAATTCCCTGAAAGGATAGAATGAATTTGTATTTTAAATGGTCCTGAAAAATACACGTTGCTGCTTCTTATAAAGTATTAGCTGAAGTGCTCACTGGTGATAAGACAATGGAAAACAAACAAAAAAAATGTGACTTAGTTCTCATTCTCAATTGCTCAAGTGATCTAGAAGGAAGGGAGGTTTCAAAAGATTTCTCAGAAATGCTCCACATCCATGGTCTCAAATAAAATCGCTAATTTCTCTTCAAAACACCAGTTTGCACTGATGGAATATCTCTGTCTGATAAAAGGCCACAACCCAGTACAAGGTAATCATTAGGGAGACATTATTATTATTTTGCTAATTAGTCAAAAATCATTGGCTTTCCCGTGGCTTCTTCCTGCTGAGCAATCATTTGATCTTGCTTATGTTGACAAACACACACGTCACCAATTCTGCCTCATTTATCCTTTGACAGGGACGGTGTTTGCTTCTCCGTGTGTAAAGAGAGGAAAACTAAGCAAAGGCAAACAGGCAACAGGAACCACGGGATAACTCAGACTCATTTTCTTACAAACAAACAAACAAAAAATAAGCAGTGCAACACCTTGTTTTCTAACAAACTGGCTTTTGCGTGCTCTGGCAAGTGACAACATGGATTTTATATCCCTTAAGAACAAACCAAATCAGGAAGTGAGGAAAATTGGTGTACTTAATATTGAGAGAAGAAGCAATTGATAACCTAGCAAAAGACTGAAAAATCTTATTAAATAGTCAGAGATGTGGAATGATCTTTTTTCTATTTGAATTAATAATATTGAGCATACGTTCGGCGAGAAAAAGATAAAAAGGACTTTCTTGCCTCTATTTGGTTAAAATATAAGAAAAATGTTACATTCTGTGTAAGACAGACTTTCAAATTCAGTGTGACGATCATTTGAAATTCCAATCAGGCTGCTTAGATTCTGTTGCTTAAAAAAAAAAAAAAAAAGGCAGTATCTAAAATAAAGTATCTAATAACTACTTGAGGAAAAATATATTTGCTTCTACAGTAGAATGCATCAGATCTATCTGATGATTCTTAGCAAAATTTCGTGGTTTTGTCAGCCCTGGCCAGTTAATAGGATCAAATGCTTGGTTGATTGATTGATTATTTATGCAGAAATCATCATTATGATAAGAAAAAAGAAGTCGACTCAAAGGTTCCAAGTAAGAGGGCATCTGTATGTGGCTAAGAGGGGAGGTCAAGACAAGAGCGGGAGAGAGGGGGTAACTATGTATATTCCGGTTAGAATAAACTGGGGAGGTCAGCTGAATTTTTCAAGTGAAGCTACAATAGAACCTGGTGTTCCCAAACAGCTTCTCAGGTCTATGTTGTCTGTAATCTCAGAGGGATTAAAAATGAAGTAACATTGCCATCCACCCAGATACTGTGACTTAGCTTTAGGCAGACTCCAAAATTCTTAAAAATGCCAGTGCAGTGGCTTCTACATGAACACGGAAAAAAACCCCTAGATTAAGTAGCTGTTGAGATGTGAGAAACACAAGTCAAGGAAAATTCCCTCTGTGGCTTCATGTTTGTTTTTAAAGTATAGGTTCAGTGATATGGATGCGATATATCCATTAAATTCTCTGGTATTTTTTATTAGCCATGAAAACCCCACTTAATGTAAATTCCTTTTAATTTTTCCTAAATTTTGCTCATGATTTTCATTTGTGAATGTAATTTGTATTAGGAAAGCAGTGCCAAATTGCATTTTTAAAACACTTTTCCTCTCATTCAAAATTAATATATTACAGCTCACTGTGTGTATTTGTTAAGTAAGAAGCATTCAAAATCCAATAGCTTAGCCTCTTTTTTGACTAGCATCCCAACATATATTAGGCTTTTCATCAAATAGGAAAAACATTATAAAAGAAAAAATAGTAATAGCCCACAGATAAATGATTTGGCAACTTTCAAGAGGTTAAATATGCTGCTGCCTTTTTATACAGGAATTGTAAAAGGTGAGACCATTGTCTAATTCTTTTGATGTTGACATCCGTGGAATCAAGGTGGCCTGGATGTCATGTTTTAAGTCAGAGAACAGTTATTAGCTAAAAAGAAAAAAAAAAGTTAAATTACGGTGCTATATGAACTTTATCTCAAGTGCTTTTCTAAGCCATTTCATAAACAAAAGCAAAGTAATGTAAGATTAAGCAAAAACAAAAAAAATTCTTCCTTTGTTCACACAATTATATCTCCGGAAGATAATAAGTATATGTTGTTTAGGTATCATTTAAGTGCTATCTCAAATGCTTTCCATTTTTGTGAAGTAATCAAGGTTGGCTTACTACACAGTTTGTATATGTATTTATTTCCACCCCAAAACTTTGCAAGAAAAAAGAAGTACCAGGGCCCTTATCTCTCTAACTGACTCTGTAGGAAATATCTTTTTTATTTTACCCATGATTTTAGAGATAAAATTAACTCCTCAAAACTAAAATGCTTTCTTCAGAATGTTTGACAACTTTACAAAGAGAAAAATCAGTATTTTATTCATTATTTGCAAATAAAATATTACAATAAAATGCTTGTCCTCATTTTAAATGGGTGCACTATATTAACAGACAGAATATTCAAGGCTTAACTCAAATGATTAAAAACTGTAGCTGTCTCATTAATATAGGATTTTAAGGTAATGGCATATAGCTCATTGGTTCTTTGTGTGAATAATGTGATCAAATGGAGGGGGGGGAGGGGAGGAAGGCTAAAAGAGTATGGAATCATAAGAGCTTATTTTCATTGCCCATGAGGAAAATATATAGAATAGTATCCCTACCCCCATTTTCCCCCAAAAATGATTTTGAAATGTTGAAATACACCTTTTGGGGCTAGTGTTTGTCAACACTGATGGCTAAAACGTATCTGGAGGAAAAAAACAATGTGCTTATTGATTTGGATTATTACCAACTGACTGTCTAAATTTCTCTTCCACTTGAATTACAAGGGTTATATTTTGATTTTGATTGTAACTCTTGTATGAGTCTCCAGGTATGACGAGACAGGGAGAGTGCATGCGCGCGCGCGCACACACACACACACACACACACACACACCTCTGACCTACTACCTTTAATCTGTTACCTATTATCAACATATCACACGTTTGCCCATTTGAACAGCATCTTTGTTCCAGATCCGTGAAATTATTTCACGAACTATAGTAAGTCCCGTAACAATCGTTATTTTATTAGGATATAGTCTACTTTCCAGATCCAAAAGTAAAATCACAGCGAAAAATGAATACTCCAAGCAAGAACTAAAAGTAATTTAAAAAATCTAACTCCTTACTCAAATTATTTTTTTCTCAAGTGTTTAGACCCTTTCTTATCTCTCTCAAGAGTGTTGAAAATCTACACACATGCAATAAAACCTTTAAACCATGTTACCTAAACACTGAATCTACTATGTGAAAAAAATAGAAATCTCACACCACATTCATTTGTAGTAATAATTTCATGCTTTGTCAGCATGTCATCTATTATCAAAATTGTGGACAAATATCCAGATTAATTTGTTCAACAATAGGGAACCACTGCATTACAATAGAAGGCTTTTCTTTTCTTTCTTTGTATTCCAAACCCTGTAAGATGGGGCAAAAATAAACAAAAGAAATACACATGATACGTATACACAGTGTGCAATCTATGTATTTAAAGAGACAGAGTTTTTATCACATAAAGGTAGCCAGTGTTTTCCCAGAAAAACTGACTCAAAGAAAACCCAAATCAATGTTCAGTAGACAATGGAACAATTAAAAGGAGTCATTTCTGAACGAGTCTCTTGCACTGCAGCTTAGGATGTATCTTTAGGGTTAAGCTGGCAGCAATGGAGCCTCCTATAATCTCTGCATTCTGGAAGGCAGTTTGCTCCAGGGCATCCACTGGCTCTTCCCTATGCTTGGTCTCTGCCACTGCTTTGCCCTGCCTCCCTGTGTCCAACGTCAAAATCACACACAGGCAATAGGAAGAAAGCCCTCTGCTTCTGCAGTCATTGTGAGTGATGGCGATGCACCCGCACGATGGTGAAAGGGCCCGAGCCACAGGGCTGCCTCCAATCACTGGCAATTATCAAAGGCTCCCTGAATTCTTCCCTCCATCCGTCCCAGGCCCTGGGAGGGAGCTGCACTGGGAAACAGAGGCATCCTCAGGAAACCGTTGCATCTTAAGATTTCTATACCGTGCATTTGGAGCCTCTTTTTTCACAAGGATTAGAAAAATACCACCTCACATCTATTCCCAGTGAATGTTACAAATCTGTTCTCAGACTAAAGAATATCCTTTTCAAGAGAAGATGCTAAAAATCCCAAAGCTGACAGCTAATATTTTTGTTCCATTTTAATTAAATGCCTAAAACCCTAAAGGCATTCACAGTATTCATTCCAAGAGTTATTTATCTAGATAAACTGTGTATTAGTGTAGGTGAGAGATTATCATTTTATCACATTTTATAAATTGCACGTGGCTACATGCCTGCATATCTCAGTCTCTGCTTCCAGCAGATACTGTATTTCTTAAAACATCACAAACAACATTTGATTTTTTATGCTACAGTTTTCAGAAATATGCATTATCATATTTTATTTACAATATAGGTTAGGTACATAATTCTGCTGTAGAGATGCTCTGCCGGATAATTGTGCTCCAGCTAACCTACCTAAACAGTCTTCAAATGGCAAAAAGATGGACTTATGCTTAAAGTTCTCGATAAGGAACTAAATATATTTTCGCAGCCTCCACACATTCCTGAAGGCAGATCCTGCTGTGGCCGCCTCTCTAAGCAATGCAGCGGGTGTTTGCATATCTGCATAAGATGCTGCAGCGTGGCCAAGCGCTTGAATCCTTTCCAGAACGAGGGCGCATTCGTGATTGGTCCAATTGATCACTGCAGTCACTTGATATTACATAAAAGGTTGGTGTTGAAGCATATGGATTGGATAATAATCAGAGTTGTTCTGACATGGTCTATTTAATAATTCAAAAAGGAAAATTTGAAAATGATTCTGCACAAAGCTGCAGCACCCGGTTGACACTTTATTTATATCAAATGCTCGTTGTGTAGTTTGTGAGCTGTGCAGATTGCCTGTTCGATGTAGTTCTTTTTCTAAAGCATCAATATTCCAAATCACCGTCAGCAAACAATCGTGCACATCACCTGTCACTATGGAAGGGTTGAAGTGTTCAGTTTCTCCGTACACTGAGGTAGCACAAACCAATTGGTAGAAAAAAATCACCATTTGTGAATGTACCCAAAATGTTAACATAGGACAGGGTTAGAGACTGGGCGAACTTGATTACACAACCTGGAGAGAAAATACTTATTGGAAACATTCACGAGTGGTCAGAGTGTTTCTATTTCATATATTCTTTATATCGACTTGCTTGAGAAATGCAGGGGGGGGAATGCAGCTGGATTAGTGATGCTAACCTCCTCTCAGATGAACATGGACTGGAGCTGTTTCAGTAGGGTGGAAAAAAAGAGCCAGATGTTCATGGTTCCATGGGCTAACCTAAACCCTTAAAAAGGCTCTGAGCACGATGGGGGATAGGCAGGCAGAATTTCACACTCCAGAGCTGGGGCTTCCTCCACATCTTTTAAGACCCCTATTGGCCAGTGCCCTTGCTGGTCACCCTTTTGGCCCCCAGGGCACATCTGCTCTCTCACCATTTGTGAACCTCATCTCCCACACGTGTGACCTGGGAAGAGCACTGCGATGTATCACGGGCTTTCCTTCTGACTACTCTAACCGAAGAGCTGCCTCAGATGACCCTGTGGAATTTTTTAAAATCTGCTGTGTAAATACCAAGTGGTAACAATTTAAGCTATGAAAAGCAAAGCGAATCGTTATGCAGTTCAGGAATATTCCTGTCTTACATTATACCTTCGGTCTCAAAAGCTAATCACAGCGCGTAGCTCCCTCACATATATACAAGTTCATGATACAAAGCGTCAACCGTGGCAAAGGTTTTGACACCATAAACAAAGTACAGGTCACATGTTGTAATAACCGCATGTTATTTTAAGTGCTAGACTGGCCCCTAATGTTTTTTCTCATTAAAAAATTATCAGAAAGATTTTAATCTTGAAGAAAAGCCGCAATCTTTAGTACATTTCTAATCTTTTGTATTTCGTCCTAGTAAGAATCGATGCGCGAAATACTGACATATATCCAGCCTCGGAATGAACTAATTTAATAGCCACGGCCCAAACTTCTTAGCAGCAAATCAAAATGCGCTCATAAGACACCTGGCTGTCGAAGGTAATGTTTTTCTCTGTATAAAATAATTTTAAGAACATTTTCTCTTTTCTGTAAAGGAATCTAAGAAAGACAATTGACAATCAACATGCAAGAGACGTCTAAAGTGAAAATAAAACAAATTAGCTGATATAAGAAGACAGCAAAGGGTGATCACGCACACTCAAAAAGGTCCACCTTTCTTGGCCTATATGTCCTTGATTTCAATCCCCAAACTACTTATAACTCATCACCATTGCTATCTGCTACAGTTAATATTTAAGATGAGATAAGACGAGGTGGGATGCCATTTAACATTCCCCTAAGTTATCGTCATTGGAAATGAATATGTCTATCTGCAGCTTCAAATCATCCTAGCGAGCTTCCAGGGAGACGAGGGGAAATCTGTGCTCTTTAATAAAAACCTCCACTTTTTCTTGCAAGTATTTCTCACCATGATGAAGCAGTTACATTGTGCTCACATGCAAAGTTGCACTCACCGTCCTTGATTTTCTGAAGAACGCTCTGGGTGAATTTAACGAGCAAGAAGGTTAGGGACACATGGCATTAAGATAAATTAAGAAGCCTCAGGCCTGAAATCGTAGGTTCAATCTTTCATTTCTGATCAAAACTTTTAACTCCTGCTAAAGAGAATGTAATCAAGGGGCAACATGGAAGGTCACAGACGAGGAGAAGACCAGGACATCCATGTGCATGTGACCTTTATCCTGGGATCTGAGTCCAAAAATCTAGATGCTGACCAAAGGAGTTGATAGCATTCTTTCTTGGTCTACCCTCATCCATACTATTCCTTGGTCACTGATTCCACCTCTGATCTGGTCTGTTCATCTCCCATATAAATGAAACAAAGAGGCAAAAAGGAAAAAAAAAAAACTGCATTACTTTATTTCATATTTGTAACCTCATTTCATCCTGAAAAGTATTTTATAAGCTTCATTAACCCCATTTTATTGATGATGAACCTGAAGCCTAGAAAGTTTAACAACTTACCTGGTGTCAGGCCCCTGATACACTGGTGAAGCTGGGTTTTTAACTTTGAGCTTAAAGTCTAAGTTCAGTGACTTGTCCCCTAACTAAACTACAAATAATCAATGATAATAAATGAGCCATACACACGTCATCAACTTGGATAATCAGCATCCTCTACTTATATAAAGGGCAGCCCTCCACTCGATTATCTGTTATCTAATAATTGATTTAAATAATGATTAATAAGTACACTCATATTGTCGGTTGTGATTCATAGAACTGAGCCCCCGTCATAAAACATTAATCACAGAAATAGGACAGAAGAGACAAAGGATTAGTCAAAGGCTTTCTAAACCACCCTTCCCCAAGACAAAAGTCAACAACATGATTATTTAATGACACCATAGTATTTCTCTGTAGGAGCTTATCTCCGGGGCAGACTATTGTCACTTTCCCCCATAATGCTGCTGCTATTTTTAGCCTGGCTTCCAAAGATGGAAACTTAGAGATTCCCCTGCCAATAAAGAGCCATCCCATCACTTGCTTCTGCTGGGCCAATGAGAAGCGTATGGGACAGCCCATCTGAAACCATTTCCCATTCTCTAGCAGCCACAGGTATAGTCTCTAGAAGTAAACTGCAAAGTATTCAAGATATACAGTCCTGGAAATTTAAATAAAATGGGTTGGTTTTGCTTTAAAAAAAATTGAACACTTTTATATGTATTGGGATCAATGACGATTTAAAGAAAAACCACCGGTGAATGCTTTTACAACTTCAAATACTGTATTACAAAATTAATGGAAAGAGCACAGAGTTTATAGGGAGAAGACGTGAATTCAAGTTCCACCTCTGCTACTTACTATCCGTGACCCTTAGTGAGTCCCTGTCGGAATGTCTCATCCTTACTTTTCCACGGGATTGCTTTACAGGTTTATTGAAACAATTTAAACTATAAATTTGCTATGCAATCTAAATTATTATCAAAATTTCCTAATTTAGGGGCGCCTGGGTGGCTCAGTTGTTAAGCGTCTGCCTTAGGCTCAGGTCATGATCTCGGGGTCCTGGGATCGAGCCCCGCATAGGGCTCCCTGCTCTGCAGGAAGCCTGCTTCTCCCTCTCCCACTCCCCCTGCTTGTGTTCCCTCTCTTGCTGTGTCTCTCTGTCAAATAAATAAATAAAATATTTTAAAAAATATATTTCCTAATTTAATATTTCTGTAAACTCAGATATTTAGGTAATTATTTTCTAACAGAGAGATCTCTTTCAAAATGAAATCAAGCGTCCCCAAGATCTGAAAAAAAATCAAGAGGTATCATTTGATTGTACCTCTCTGCTCCTATCTAAACTAAAACTCCAGTTGTACTCTTTCATACTCTCTGTAATTTATGTTCACAGCATTTACTGAAGACTCTTGAAAGAAAGAAAGAAAGAAAGAAAGAAAGAAAGAAAGAAAGAAAGAA